>NC_136009.1:11439458-11634458 GCF_048128805.1 Centroberyx gerrardi
TTATTCCACACTGATAGAATTAAACCCAGCGATGGACAAACACCCACCACAGTAAAAAACACATATGTTGATTTCTGTTTTATTTTCTTAAAAAGACATATAATAATCATGTAAAGTTGATCCTACTCACTATACTGTGTACACCATAAAGATTGACTTGAATTGTGGGTAAACTGACTTTCCCTGCCTCTGTGTTCAGTCCGGTCTGCCAGCCGGAGCGTTACCTCTGCTGCTCCACATTGTTGTGACATCTCAATGAAAAACCACATCATGCTATCTCATCCCCTCACAGGTTCCTTTGGCTCCAAAACCCTAACCACAGTGTAACACCTCCCCCCCCCCCCCCCTCCCTCCCCCTCCTCCCCCCAAACTCTCTCACTCTCTGCCTTTCCATACAGTCTGATTTTAGCCCTTTCCCCCCCGGGTTTCAACCGCAGCCGAATCTGACCGAGTTCTCAAGCTGGCCCAACTGCAGCCACCAGATAGGGACCGAGTGTGAACACAATGAATGATTTACTGGACACCGCCAGCCACAAGACAGTTCTTCTTTCACACGGGAGGTCCGTAACGTCTTGTTTTTCTCACTTCAAATCTTGCCACCCCGCATCAGCAAAGGGGGGAGGGGGGTGTCGTGTTGGGGGCGCTGGCTGTGGTCAGGTCGATCATGTTCAGCTTGTCCCGCTGAACGTCTGATGATGTGAAGTGCTGGTGTGATTGATGTCAATGATTTACCTCTTAATGATGATTAATCTGATCTCATATGTGAGTAAACTTGCATGTGAAAAATGAAGTCAGAAACAAAGAAGCTGTTCTCTTCACTTTAACACTTGAAGATGTGTTTGCTTAAGACCCAAAGACCTGCATTCACACTGTGTCAGAGGGATTTTTAAAGTGCTGTCCTGAAACCAGTCTGCCTTGTGAGTCATTCACTGTTTGACTGTATACAGTCATGTACCTTCACTGTAAAACCTCATAGGGCAATTTAGTGAAATCAACTCACCATCAAATCAACTCATCTTTAACACAATATACAGTATACAGATGTGTTTGTCAATTTCAACTTGTAAGTGCCAGTTATGAGCTTCATGACTTATAATCATGAGTTCACGTCTTGTGACTTAAAATTATGAGTTGAAAGAACACGTCATAAAGCATTCACTAAACTGATCATTGTAAAGTTTATTAAGAAACACTGTTAGCTTATTAGCAGATTTCCCAGTACACATTGCACTCTTCCTTCTTCTGGTTTGAATGAAGTTACAGGATGCAGACTTGTTATGTATCTTAGGTGAATCAGAGGTCAATTTCTGATAAAAAATAAATAAATAATAATAATAAAATGTAGTATCTACAGATTTTGGAATTTCAGTAAGGTGAAGCAGACATCCTCTACTACACATGGCAACTCGTATCCACTTCAAGCACGTGTATTGCAGCTGCATACTTAATGCCAAACAGTGCAATAATCATGTGATACATGAGCTAAAACCTCCTGACTAATGAAAGAATAAATAACACTGAAATGCAGTTCATCAAATAATGCATTCAACTTTTATCAGCATGACTAGACCTTTGTTGATTGAACTGATTGTCTTAAGGTCACTCAGTTAGTTTTTCTACATTATAACAACTAATGACCTTTGACCTAACTATTCAGTACTATTTCAGTCAACTCACAATTTTCAGGCAACTAGGAAACGTATGTTTTAAAGTTAAAGTGCCTTAATATTGTTTGCAGTGTTGATGATCCTAGATCACTACCGCAACTCTGAGTCTGATCGATTCTGTCCCAGAGGGTCATCATGGTGCGATTTCTAAGAAAAAGCCACGAAAGTGTGAACTGCGTCAACGCTGAATAGAACGGCCAGAGTTACGCTGAACAGATCCTTGGATAAATGCCATAAACAGTCCACAAATCACCTCTCCGGAGGCCCTCGTCCATCACTGTGATCAACAGCTCCCCTTGTTTGCAACCAGCCCGTTTCTGGTTGTAAATTTCCCCCCAAACACTGAGAATCTCATCGGAGACGCTGGCCCACGGACGTGCAGAAACCTGCTCGGTGCTTCCTGGTCATTGTGTCTCTGTGCATTTCAGGGGGGTGAGACGGCCGTTTGAAAGGTCAGAGTTCAACAGCCACAGTCAAGCCTAAGTGTCCCTGTGGTTGCCAGATATAGCCGTTGCAGCCAGTATACAGCAAACGTGTGGATGTTGGATTTATCCAGATGTAGGTGTCGCATTTATATATTTCCTGTGTTAATGTTGGCATCTCTTTTAGAAACTCTTCCTCTGCTGTCTGACTACAGCTTCCTAATGTTGGCTTTGAGACTGATGACACGTGTCCACAGTTCAATGCTGTTCTTTTATCTATTGACTCTATTATTGATGAACACGTTTCCTCACTTTCATTATAAAGGTATCCTCCGCTTCAGCCCTTTTCTTCTAACATCTCTACACTGCTTCAAGTAGGAATTTCCTTTTACTGATGTGCTGAAATCTGTGGTCTGACTCGCAGATATATTTTTTGACACAGAAAACACCCCTCTGTCTCTGCCTGGGGTGTAAAACGTCTGCTGAGATAGTTGATGGAGAAAAACGCACTGTGCTTTCAAACGGAAACTTCATCTCAACACCATCTCTGCTGCTTCTGGTGTATTTCTGTCTAGTGTTAAAGTTAGAGCAGAATTTGGTTTCAGCAAAACTGATTTGGTTTTGCAATAAAGACGGACTACAGACCGTGTTTTATTTGCTCGTCCATGTGATTGATCCACTTTGCCTCTATGAACCAAGTCCCATCCAGGATATAGACCTTTGTTATCCATGTTGTTCCAACACTTTAAAATGTGAGGGGAGACAGAATAGCATTGACAAATGACTGGAGTGTAGTAAGCTAACCACAGCTTTGAGCTTTGCAGATATAATTACATCTATTATCACTTTAACATACTTTAATAATTATACTAAAGTGTGTTATATACTATGTCACCTTAGACTTTAAAGTCAAAGGTGCCATTTTTAGACTCATCATGAACACTGATGGATTTCACCTTAAAAAGGTCACTGTATGCAAATGAAAATAAAAGCAGTCAGCAGTGAGAAAAGTTGAGGGAGAAGAGAGAAGAGTGTGGTGCTTGTCAACAAAGTGCAGTGTTAACTCCTTATCTGCGGTGTGCCTGTGAACATATTTGTTGGTGTGTGACTGCGAGTCACACGGGGGCTGCTGTATTGTAAAATGACCATTTCACCATACTTTAGTGCTGTTTTGTGGCTTTTAGGATAGAAAAAGCAAACTCCAAACAACGAGTTACCTCCTGAAATGATACACGTAGAGAAGACAAATTACCATCCATAGACAAAATCCCCACCCACTCACACACACACACACGCACACACACACACACACCCATGTTGACCCATTAATGACCACTACTGCCGAGGGATGACTGGACAGTTGCTTTTTCTCCGTTGTGAAATCAGTTCTGCAGAAACAGAGCTTGGACGGCAGCAGAAAGCTGTACACACGAGTGACTTCGACTGTCTTATCTAACATTAAGAACATCTGCGCTGAGAGTGACACGAAGGATATTATCTGTCTTGCTTGAACAGAAAAGCAGAAGATCCTGGTTCCTTTTTTTTAGTATTTTCTGATCCATTCAACAGATAGACCTTTGCTGAACTACTGTAGCTCATCATTTCATAAAGTGATCGTTGACGGAAATGTTTTTTTTTTTTTTTTTCCAGCACAACAGTCTGATGTTCAGTTGATTGCCAGGACCATTTTATATAATTCACTGAACTTACTGAATTGGAATACACAGATGTGTTGTTGCAGCTTTCAAATATACTGCTTAGATCATTTTGAGGAGCCTGTGGGCCATCGTTTGATTGAGGATTATTATTCTCACTCAAACAAAAACACAAAAAAACAAAGATTTTTTTTACAAACAAAATCCATAGGCATCTCTAATACATAACACTTCCAATCAAAATGTTTGTCTACATTCCTGTCCTCCATCATACATTTCCAGGAGGATGTGACACTGTAATAACACCGGCTTCTTGGTCAGTTCATGTATATTCAAGATTATCTATCATATTCAACTATATATCTAATCCCATTGAGTGAAAGTGGTATCAGTAGCTTTTGAATACTGAACTTTAACTGTACAATGTAGACTAGACCATTAGTTTGGGGCCACTGGACAAAAAGAATTGAGATATAATCCATTTTTCTCAATTACAGAGATCAGACATCTTTCTATGTGTGAAAAAGGCAGAAAGTCAAGTTGCTTTGCTTTGATTTCTGACTCCTGCTGTCAGGTGTTGGTTTAAGGGAAATTCTCTGGTTGTAATTCCTTCAGCCTGATATTGGCCTGACTTCTGATGTCAGTGTGGTTATCAGTGCACTCCTGTGTCTGAAAACACTCCTGTGCGTCCTCTGTACCTCTGAGGCCTGTGGAGTAATGCTGAGCGCTCTGCGTGACTCTGTTTGAGTGACGCTCGCCGCTCACATTATTCACAGTGGAGAGTGTTTCATGGGGCGGGTCAGCGGCACCAGTCTGATGTGGGAAGGGGTGTTGCTCTTACTAACTGCTGCTGACTGTCATCTTACGTGAGATACGCTGTCAGTTTATTACACATACTGGTATATCATGGTCATTTTCTTGGTCACATGTACTGGAAATAGAGGTACATGACCAAAAGTGGAAATTATGATCGGTCTTGTTATCTTTCGCATCATGTTGCACATTTTTATCTTTATCTACAGTATGTTTCTATGATATATCTTGTGCTAACTTTACTCTTTAAGGTAAAACAACTTAAAATTACTTAATTTACTCTTTTTCACATTATTTCTGATGTTGAACATATTTTGCCTAACCTGCCCTGCCAACCTTACATCATGAGAAAAAAGTCAGTGGAAAGAGGTCTGACTTTATTGTAGCATCCTAGATGATTTTATTAATGCTTATTGGGTTTTAAAGCCATCAAATGAATCAAATTAATGAAAACTTTAGGTTCTAGATCAGTTTATCATGAATGCTATATTCCTCACTAGTGTCTGAAAAACTGCAATAATGAAACTATTACAAAAGAAGAGCTGAATACTGTCCTTTAAAAAACACCTTTTACTACATCTACTGTACCTTTTTGGGAGGGAAACTTGTCACCATGTCTGTGTCTTTATAATGGAAGTTTTCAGCCACATAGACAAGAATTAAATCACTGGACTGTGAAGATCCGGAGGGATTACCCAGGCGACTTCGTAATAATCTGAGTAATTTCATGCAAAGCTACTCACTGAAGTGAAATGTGAAGTCACTTCCACCAGGACCTGTCCCAGGCCTTTGTGTTTGGATGGGCAGAGTAAAAATCTCTCTCCGATTCTGATTCAGACTCTGATGAGCGAAATACTAAGTTATTCCTGACTTCATGACCTCTGTTTGATTTCAAAAGTCACCCAAAGGTCAGAGATTTCATCATTAAAACTTTCACCACCCAAATCAGCATTGTGTTGAATAGTTGGATTTCACAATACAGATGAACGATAAGTCTCTGTTAGTTAGTGATAGGCAGCAGGCCTGAATTCACCAACCGTCTCGGAGCTGGAGAATGGGTTCATGTCACGCTGTGTGAGATCCTGGGCCTCAGCCTCCCTGTGTGTCCGTCCATCTCACTGCTGGGTGACGGTGTCTGCAACTCAAGCATCCTCACAGATCAAACCTTTTATTCTTATTTCACTGAGAAATACTGCTTGAATACTTGCTTAAAAAGTAGCAAAAAATAATCCATAACCCATTGGGTCAACATTCAGCTCTGGAAAAACATACAGCAACTCTAAATGACAACACACTATCTTTTTATAACACCTGGTCTCCATTTCTACAATTTCTGGACAGCTGATTCATCTCTGCTACACTTTTACTTTCCTGTTGACATTCACTTTTAATTAAGCTTCTACAATATTACAATGTGCCCTATCCTGTATGGGTATAACCTTCACCAGTTTCACCTTGTATAATCCCCCTCTGCACTGTCTGTATTGTATAAAAAACAGAGAGAAAAAAATCATTATTGTTGCCTTTAAGAATAACAGGAGGATTTTGCTGGCCACATACACCAATAAGACAGTAAAATGATATGGAAGAGAGTCTCTATTAGTGATAGTAAACAAGACTGACTACAGTTCCTCTAACTCTATGTATAACTCCCTGGGAATGAGGTTACTGTATGTATTCATAGTATTTCCATGATGCCACATACATTTATATGGTGCCTTGCAATATAGACAGCTCATTGGCTGTGGCTGTCATTTGATTATAATCACCTGTTAATTTATTACAGTCACCTGCTATTTTCCTACCAAGATGGCCCTGCTATCAAGAAGTGGATGAGTGTTATCAGAGGGAGTTTTTCCCAGATGTGATGCATTATATTTGGGCAGCACAGCGGCCCAGTGGGACCCTCCTCTAACTAGATGACTGGGCCTCAAGCCTCCATGTCAGCAAGCAGGGGTCTCCAGTCTAATGTGTGTCAGTTTTGGGGGTTCTTCATGTGCAGAAGTTTAGAGAACCCCCTGCTCTAAGTCGTTGCTGCCCCCTGTTGGTGTTGGTGCCGGTGCCTGTGTGTCCTCCGGTGCAGCAGGGGGCGCTGCTGGGCGGGACAGGCTGGTGAAGGAGGACGCGGCCATCAAGAATTGCACCGTCAGGCTTCCGCATAGATAGTTTCTGCAGCGGGAGGAAGAAGAGGAAAATCCCCACAAAATGGTCAGTTAATTCTCTCAATATCCTACCAATATAAACACACTATGTGTGAACTTATGTGTGTTGAAAGTGAGAGTGTTTACAGTGGTTTAATGGTCAGATGATGTTTGATATTCGCGGCTTTCCGCTTTGCCGGCCCGCTGAGCAGCTTTGCTCCAGCGTGGCGCTGTGGCTGACGAAACCACACCTGACCCACTGCCAGAGAGAGGTTTACACCGAAAATACAATAAAACGCAATATATTTTATACCGGGCTTTGCTAACTACAGCAGATTTACACGCCACTGTCAACACCATCGAGCTTTAGACAGAAAACAGTGTCGTGGAAGGTCCTGTAAGGTAATGTTAGTCGTCTGCTTTCTGCAAAAAACATCTCCTAACTTTGTCCTGTTGTCCACAGGGTTTCGTCAAAGTGGTGAAGAACAAGGCCTACTTCAAGAGGTACCAGGTCAAATTCAGGAGGAGGAGAGGTAAAGCACAACACTTCCTGAATAGCCTTGATACCAACCATGCTGCATTGTGTTAGGCTTCTTTTGAAATGTAACAGTGCTTTGAAATCACAGGCATTGAGTATGATCTCAACTTATGTGTTGTTGCTTTGACAGAGGGGAAAACTGACTTCTTTGCCCGCAAGCGCCTGGTCATCCAAGACAAGAACAAGTACAACACGCCTAAGTACCGAATGATCGTCCGGTTCTCCAACAGGGACATCTGCTGCCAGGTCAGTGACGGATCGACTAACATTCATGTTTTCACGTTAAAAGTTTTGAAAAAGTTCTGACTTGACCCTCGTCCCCCCTCTGCTCGTCTTTTCCAGATTGCCTATGCAAAGATTGAGGGAGACCAGATAGTGTGTGCTTCCTACTCCCACGAGCTGCCCAAATATGGCATCACTGTCGGCCTGACAAACTACGCTGCGGCCTACTGCACTGGGTTGCTGCTGGCTCGCAGGGTAAGAGAACAGTCACACACAAACACACTCACACACACACACACACCAGAGAAAGCTGTAGATGTCAGCACTTGTGTGCCTTTGACACCCCAGCCGCCACATGCCCATCACAGTGATTTTTCTGCTGACGAGGCATGGCAGATGTCGGTTTTGAGCGCTTTGCTGTGTATTATATCACTGTACAGATGCTAATGTGGGAACTGCACTAACATTGTCTTCCCCTTTTTAAAAAAGAGTAGTTTTGCACCCAGTTTAGCTTCTCTCCGCCTACTGCGCGATTTTGAGAAGTGCAAGACAGTGGGTGTGAAGAGCGTGGGAGAGGAGGGGGGGTTGGGCAGGGTTGGCGAGAAGAGGAACAGGGTGGAGTGTCTCACATTTACCTTTATACTGGTTTTTTTTTTTTTTTTTACCAAATGAGACAAATGTCTTTGTACACGGCTGCATCTCCAACTGAACACCAGATACATACATATTAGTGCTCAAATGTTGACAATATCACCGGCGTTGTTGTATTTCATAACTAATATGTGGGCAGTGGTGGCCTAAAGGTTAGAGAAACGAGCTTGTGACCGGAAGGTCGTCGGTTCAATGCCCCAGACCGGCAGCATAAATCTGGGTGGGGAAAGTGAAAAGCAGCGCTTGCCCCTCCCTCATTACCACCACTGAGGTGCCCTTGAGACAAGAACAAGTACAACACGCCTAAGGCCCTTAACCCCAACCGCTCCAGTGGAGCTGCTCAGTGGCCAGCAGATCAGACTGTGGTTGTACTGGTCAGCTTCCAGGTGTGAATGTGATCAGGGCGTTCCTGAAAAAGAGAGCATTGCTCTCAGTGAAACTCCCCCTGAATAAATAAAGGTGAAAAAAAAGAAAATACCAGTTTACAACTCACAAGTGTTTCAGTGTGGAGTTCCTGTAAGTGAATCCACCCATTAGGGCTGCACAGTATTGCCAAATAATTATATTGCGATTATTCTGCTGAATATTGTAAGTACGATATAAATTGCAATACATTACACTGACTTTTCAGTATTTTAGATTTTTCAGCAAACAAGAAACATTCTTTATAAAAAAAAATAAAAATAAAAAAAAAGATGTGTTTCAATACAAACGTTTTTTTTCCAACATGCAATTTAATTTTTAGGCCAAAATTGGGCTCGGCACCAGAATACCATGTTTACGAAGCCATTTTGAGACCTACCAGTCTGATAAAATAATTGCAGCCTCTTGCAATTTGGAAATTGATGTATATATTGTCATTTTCGATCTACTACCATGTTTCTTTAACAAGTTTCCTCTTCCCCTCTCCTCCTCTCTTAGCTGCTGAATAAGTTTGGCCTGGACCAGGTGTACGAGGGCCAGGTGGAGGTGACGGGCGACGAGTTCAACGTGGAGAGCGTGGACGGCCAGCCGGGGGCCTTCACCTGCTACCTGGATGCCGGCCTGGCCAGGACCACCACAGGGAACAAAGTGTTTGGAGCGCTGAAGGGGGCGGTCGACGGGGGGCTGGCCATTCCTCACAGGTCAGTAAGAAACAAAGCATGAATGTAAACCGTGTAGGACTCTCTCTAAATTCAGAATCGTTACATGATGTGGAATAGCAGCCATTGGCGCCACACGCTGCAGCGCTCGTGAGCTGTTTTACAATTTCCCCACTGCACTAACTTCCAAATTGGACCAAATGGAAGAAAGGTATGAGTTTATGATGCCACTCATAAGTTTGAGTGATCGGTCACCAACTGGTTTCCTAGCCTGTCCAGTTTGTAGTTGCTGGTTTCTGCTTCTTGATGATGATAACAAGCACGCTGAGCAAAATGTAGTTGGTCCTTCATTTGCATTGGCTGATGTTCACTGTCCTTTCAAGACGGGGCTGAGAGAAGCAAGACAAACCAAAGCATACATCTAGTGTGATTAGCTGGCTTTTATATAGTTGACATCATATTTGATATCTCTTCATGCAAATCTGTTTCCCATACATAGACGTATTTTTGACAGGCCACCACAATATCAGGACGCACCACAATCTGACACAATGACATATTAATAGTGCTTTTTGCGTTGTACACATCAATCCTTTGACCCAGCCTGCCATCACAAGAAACATTTTATATTTACATTTTAGGTATTCAGTTGACACTCCTATCCAGAGTGACAACAGTAGAATAAGCATAATTCATTGATCACCAAAATTACAAGCAACTAATAGTGAGGAGAGCAAAGATCAGGGCCTTGGTCATCTAGAGTGAAGTGTTAGGAAAAGAAATAAGAGCTATGAAGAAAGACACAGGTAACCGTAAAGCTTTTGGAAATGCCGTCTCTGTCAAATCTCCGAGTCCGTTATCAAACCTAATATCTCTGCTCTTCCTCTGTCCAGTCTAAAACGCTTTCCGGGTTACGACGCGGAGAGTAAAGAGTTCAACGCAGAGTTGCATCGGAAACACATCATGGGCATGAATGTGTCCGACTACATGTCTTACCTGATGGAGGAGGACGAGGAGGCCTACAAGAAACAGTTCTCACGCTTCATCAAGAACGGAGTCACGCCAGACACGGTAAGATGAGGGCCTTCACCCATGAAAATAGACAAAACAACTTCAGTAAATAATCTCTGTTGTTACGAAACTTGAACATAAATGACATGGATTAGATAATGACATGGAGTATATACATTTATCAGTCTGAATTAGTTTGTCAGCGATTGTTTGTGGTCGCTGGTTTCTGCTTCTTGATGATGATACCAAAGACACTGAGCAAAATGTAGTTGGTCCTTCATTTGCATTGGCTGATGTTCACTGTTCTTTCAAGACGGGGCTGAGAGAAGCAAGGCGAGTCACAGCCGGGCAGTGAAATGTCCAGAGTTGCATAACCAGAATCATTGTTTTTTTTGTTTTTTTTTTCAGGTAGAAGAGATGTACAAAAAAGCGCACGCCGGCATCAGAGCAAATCCCATACACGAAAAGAAACCTAAAAAAGACGTCAAGAAGAAGAGGTGGGTTACTCATTTTCATATCCTTGTTGCCTGTTTATTCATTTCTTTAAAGATTCTGAAAACAAGTCGAGGAGATGTTGGAACACATCAAAAAGTTGCATGGTGCATTTTCTTTTGGAAGTATTTACAAATGACTCTTAAATGTCAACTGATACTAGAGTCCCGCATCACATTATTGATACCCGGGGGAAAATAAACTGCCCTTATTCCCCGCCAAGTCCATGTTAAAGCAATGAATAGCTCTACTGGGACGATCCCAGTGTCGAGCGGATAACCATTTCCCTGCTCTGGTGCGCTGAATGTTAATGGAGCCGTTGTTCTCCCTCTTTCCGGCAGGTGGAATCGCGCCAAGTTATCTCTGGCACAGAGGAAGGACCGCGTCGCCCAGAAAAAGGCCAGCTTCTTACGAGCACAAGAACAAGAGGCAGGGGACGGTTAGAGACTCGGCCCGGCTCTGCCGTCACCGCGGCGTTCAGCTCCAAAGACACAACGCACCACATCATACTAATAAATTTATTTCAAACGCAAGTTTTTGTCTGTCTCAGTCACTGGTTAGTTGAATGGCTTAGATGCATTTTGAGTTGTATACACTACCAGTCAAAGTTTGGACAACTGCTTGAATGCAGTGTTTTTCATTCTCTTAAAGCCATTTTGATCTAAAGGCTTATGCTTAAATGCTTGAAATGTGTTTCTTAGACAAATATAAATAGTGAAGTTGATGCCTAAGTATGAATTTCTTTCCAAAGCCTTTGCCTTTCCATCAAGGCAAAGGGCGACTTTAAAGAATCTAAAATATAAGAGTTTTGATGTATCACTTTTTTGGTCACTGCATAATTCCATTTTTCATTATGTAGTTTTGATGTCTTTACTATTATTCTAAAATGTGGAAAATAGTAAAAATAAAGGAAAAGGTGTCCAAACTTGACTGGTAGTGTATGTATAAGTTTTTACATAATGTGAGAGCACAAGTTAAAGACGGAATGAATTGGACAAATTACAGTGAAGTGGTATGTGGTTTTATTGTGCAAAATCATGCTGGTTTCAACTTCAAAAAGTAAACATTTTTACAATATTGTAAATTCAACAGCAGCACTGACCATAAGCCTGTTCAGTTTTGTGGAACTGACATGCTTTACCGGTCATGTCTGTTTTCAAACGCATTCTTCCTCTTAAGTGGTTAAACAAGTCAGGGTATCAATATGCATAATTATCTGGATTGGTCAATGCAGTCACAGTTATGTCATAGCGATTTCTTGAAGAAATCGTGGACAATCAGGTTTTTTTTTTTTTTTTACAGCATTCAAATATGGCCTCGCAAGATTTGATGAGGACGAATTAGACCTTCACCAGTGGTAAACATTCATAAAATTTGTTTTCAGCATGATCTCTTGTTTATGGCACCATGACAGGGGAAAACCAAAAATAAAATGTGACACATTACAAATGTTTCTAGTGACAAATATAGGTAGATATCATTCACAAACCAAATGAAATGTACATAGTAATTCATATTTCTCATTGTGTCACTGATGCAGCATCGTCAGTGTCACCAGGGTTAAAGATGTAAAATACAGCATAGTCAAGTACACTGACCTACGACATGATCCCTATGGAATACTGAAATAGAAATATCACATTGTCCGTTTTGAAGTCTCACTTTGTCATACTTCAACAGTGCAATTCAATTATACTTCAAACTGGTGGTTTGTACAACTACAATCACTTTGAATTTGACATCCTTATGTTCCTAAATGGAATAAACTCTTTAATGAGCCACGTCGGCCCATAAATAACAGCATGATTTTGTGTCAAAAACAGTGATTTTGTGTCTCAGCTCTTGAGACTAACAACAGTAAAATCTCAGGTCTGTTTGTTCCCAGCATTGTCACTTAAACGTTCCAATGTGGTGAAAAATAAAATATATTATGGTTGTATGGTTTGAAGTGTGACTGATTGCAACGTGCAATCATTCGGTTCATTTTAGTCTTAAAATATTTCAAAGTACAAGGACATACAGTATGTATTAATCCCCAAGCTTTGTGAGGAATGACCAAACAGAAGAGAATTGGGATAGAGGAGGTAGAGTCTCCATCAGTCTGTTAGAGTTGATAAAAGTTACTTTATCAAATTTGCTACTCTTATTTCTTGTATCACAGCATCTTTACAATTCATTCCCCTCTTAGATAGCCGACTAGAGCATGAACACATCTACGATCTCCCTCCCCTCATCATGAGTCCTTGGTGTGTGAGATCTGTCTCCACAGCAGAGCCTTGAGGTTGTTGAGGATGAGCGAGTGCTCCATGTTCATCTGTCCAGCGTTTCCCCTGAGGGCCATGCAGGCGTACAGCTGCCTCTCCAGCTCCTCGCTCAGGCCTGACGGCGCCCCGCGCAGGAGATAGTCTTTCAGCGCACTGCACGCCTTCGCCAAGTTTGGCTGGATTGGGTCCTCCCTGCAGCGCTTCTCTGCCATGTCGCAGGACGTCTGGCAGTCCACCCCGTACACGCAGTCGGCGTCCGTCTCGCACTTCAGCGCCCGCATGGTGCGCCGGAACTCGTCCTCGGGAACGACCGCTCGCGTGTCGGTAAGCCGGAGCTCGTGGCGGTCGGTGTAGCCGAAGTGCGCCGCGGCGAGGTCGCAGATGAGGAAGCTGCCGTAGGTCCCGTGGAAGATGTCTTCCACCAGCTCCAGCAGGCCCATGGAGATCTTGGCTTTGCGAGGCCAGGAGGGGGTGAACCACTGGTCCATGCTGCGCTGCACCCCGCTGGGCACCCAAGACACCAGCGGCCAGGGTAAGGACAAACCGTACAGAGGCCCATAGGGAACGCGCTCCGTCATGTACAGGTCCCCGCAGTAGCCCAGAAGGCGAGGAGTGTGTCCGCGGTCCTGGAGCAGCAGGCCCAGCAACACCTCAGGTAAGGAACAAAGCAGAGATCTGTAAATGTGTCTGACCACAGAGCTAGAACCAGGTCTGACACCAGTTTCCTGTTTGCAGCTGCGCTTTTCTCTGGTGAGCGACAAGAGATCATGGTTAGGTTTGTGTATTTGCTGCTCAGAATAGTTGTTTACTTGTTTATTCAATGTCCTATCATTATACCTCATCCATCTGGAGGAGGGCCCAGGTAGAGCGGGCCTCCGGCAGGGACACCCTTCCATCCTTGTTGCCATCGGCAACAGAGAGGATCTGGCTGACCAGGCTGGCAAGGTTAGCCTGCTCTCCCAGCTTAGACTGAGGATGGGTGGATGGATAGAGAAAGAAAAACAGAGGGATTAGAATCAGGAAGAAGGAAAATGTATGTCCTTTTATTTTCCTGCTGCTGTTGTAAGGTAAGGTTTTAAAATGTTGACTTGACTGTCAACAGTGTCTTCCAACAGAATACAACTGACCAGAGGGTTATTTTAGACTTTAGTACATCATATAGAAAACAACCCTCCACTCCATTGTGTCTGCTCCTTAAATTTACAGACCAAATCATTCTCTTATAGGTTCTCTCAAATATTTGGTTGTATGTAAACCTTTTTGACTAAAACAGCCCTTTGGCCACTGTCCCATACCTTGAGGTGATTGAGGACCATCTCTCTGAACTTCTCCACTGATGTGCCTCTGGTGGGCTTGTCGAAGACGGGGGCCTCTCTCCGTGGCTCCGGCTCCTCGCCCAGCTCGTAGTGCAGCACCTCCCCCAGCTTACAGCGGATCATCCCATCATGGTCCCCCCAGCTCCCTGTGTACACCTGGGAAACAACAGAATGACAAGCAAACATTTAACATACTTTCAGTTGCATTGCCTTTGTTGTGGTAAATAAAGGCCCTGTTCATTATTTAGTTTTACAGTATGTGAAATTGTCTCCTACCTGGTTGTTAGGCAATGTCGACAGACACCTGCCCATATACAGAGTCTCTTTATCACACAGGCTACTGCAGGCAGAGCCATCGATGATTCCCTTCCTGTATTTATCACACTGAGAGAGGAAGAGAGAGAAGAGAGAGTGCAGCATCTGTTAGCATCTGTGTCATTTTATTCAGCAACATTGGGGAACTGCTCTCTGTTTCGGACCCTCACATGGTGTCATACTACAAACACAACACAAGGGGGAAGTATTTACTCAAGTACGTTTTAGTTGCAATACTGAGAGCCCACTACAGCCTGAGCTCTACTCAAGTTTAGTTGTCCATGGGTTTGTTAAGCTTGTTATGCAAGTCAGCAACCACAGCTGAATTCCTGAGGTTGACATGATATTATGACAACCTGTGCTCTCTAGGTGTTGGACATACACAGATGGGTCATGGTGTATGATCAGTGAGCTTAGAAATCCACAACCAAATCACTGAACAGTATAACAGAAACCGAAAGAGATGAACAGGCGAACAGTCACTCACAATGGCGTTCTTGCACTCGTGTCCTCTGCACAGCTCTGTGTAGGTGGAGTACTGCACATACAGCACCCAGCTCCCCACCAGCACCGTCAGCCACGTCAGGAACAGGTACTTCACCCGCACAAAGGAGATCCGAGCCTGCGAAGGGCAAGCGGGAAAACAAACAACACATACAAAGATGAAAATTGAAATCCTGAGAATGCATCTACTGAAAGACTGGGAATCCCACGACAGCCGGGTGCAAACAGACACTGATGACAGAATCCTGCCATCGCCTTCAAGTGAAGCTGACAGAGAAAAGAGTCTAAAAGTCTTAACCATCACATTCGGCCTGCTGTGCAAGATTTCACATTTGCAATGTCATGTTGTTTTCAGATGATTTTTCTGTGCATCCAGTTTCAGATGCACTCCCAGGGTGCTGATCCATGCACCTTAACAGAAATTTGCACTTCCTCATCAACCCTGATCACATAATAGGTTACCATGGTGACAACATGGAGGGTGTCCCATAACAAGGTATTGACTGGCTGACCAGTCACTATCCACAACAATAGCTCACTGAGCCGGGAACTCTCGGCTCCGAGGTAAAGCACGAGTTCCAGGCGGTCTAACGTGACGCGCCACTCGAGTTATAGCCCGTAAAAATAAATTAAATTACAGCCTATGTCACAGGATTCACACATCACATGTCTCGCAATGTCCCCTTGCTCTCACTGTATGTGAGGTCCTGGGGTCCCTGTGTCGTGTGTGCAAGTATGTACTGTTATTTATTTTCACAGCCTTAAAACATAGAAGTGATGTGATAAAAAACATAAAATAGGATAAAAAAAATCCAAGGGCTCATAGAAACATCTCACTTCAAATAAACCAAAAAACACTAAACAAAAGGATGAAGATGACAGGCAAAGGCACAACTGAATTGGATGCCAGAATCAAAGACAACAAAGGACAACATGATGGAAAACAGCAGAACAAGACAGTCTAAATGACAATTAGATTATATATGAAATACAATAAATAAAAAAAATTGGCACAATGGAGCAGATTAAGTCATTGGGAAGTGTGAATGTGTGTTAGCATGTTTGTACGGGTCGAAAGAGAGAGAGAGACAGAAGGAGATTGTCAAAGAACTTGTGTGTCGAGTTACTGAGCTAAAACTTGCTACTGTATCTAAGCTGTTGATTTGTCCCTGCACCAAATGTCACCAAAACAAAGTTGCAGTTATAAAGTTATTCTCCAAGTACTGTTACTGCACTTGGAGAACAAAGTGGTTTTGATTCTCACTCTGATTACATGGCAAGAACAGCTTATGTGCTGCATGTAGGCCGAGTTCTGTGTTTGTAATGTCAGCTGCTGCTGCCAGATCCCACCAAAATATGAACGCAGTGAGGGAGGGACAGTCAAGCTTAGGATCCTTCTGTTTTGGGTCCATGACAGCTCATCTCCACATTAACATACACACAGAGTTATTATAAAATGTCTAATTATGATCATATGGTTTGATTCACCATAGATTGTTAAGGAATATGGCTTTTGAGCATGAGAAAGCCCTATTGAAGACACAGGCTTTTTTTTTTTTCAGGGAGTTTGTTTACACAAATTATGTAATGCACTCCCACTGTGAACTACTGACTTTAAGGAAAAGGTAAGGGAGGTAATGGAAAACCACCATTTTTCTGCCCCCCCCCCCCCCACCTCTCCTCCTTGGCGCATTTCACCAAATTGCCCAATAGTAGCAGGAGGCTGTTTCTTTATTTTTGAGTTAGAGCTTTAAAAGGAGGTTCAGGTTAAGAGCTGGAGAGACGGGCCCTCTGCAGAGCTGCTAGTGTCCCGGACAGATGGACAAACAGATAGTGGGCCTTCAGGGACTGGGCCTTAACTGGAGGCATCAGGGGAATACAAAGCAACTGCACACTGCTATCAGATCTGACCCCTTTAACATGTATACATGTATGTATGTATGTATGTATGTATGTGCTGTAAATAGAATCAGTGTGTCTGGTATGTGCTTTAAACACAGACACAGACAGTGTGGCGAGATAAAAAGACACACATGATGAGTGAGTGACTCCAAGTCATGTGTGTACACTGTTTGCACGATGTAGCTTGTGTTGGGGAAGGAATGCACTTTGTAGGCGTACTTCTGGAACAACCTGTGTTTGCTGAGTAGTGCATCTCGCTAGTAGTGTGATTCACTACTCAGTATGTCGGTAGTGTGTGTCAGCGTGTCTTTGTATGCGCACATACACTAAAGTCCCATTTGAAGAGTTGAAGCCATTGAAGAGTTTATTCCCTCGGTTACTCCCTATGACATTTTACCATTTCTCTTTACTTCCTTTAAGTCGATATGTAGTGTCTGTCTTAGCTAAACAGAGACTCTTTAAAATGCTCTGTAATATGTGTGGCCCACAAAACAGCGGAAACTGCACATAAAAACTGAAATGCTAATATTAAAAAGGAGATCCTACAGTGGTTGCTCAAAGCAGGAAAGAGAAAGGCAGAAGTTCACATAAGTTGAAACCAGCTTTTGAGTCTTTTTTTTTTTAAACGTGGGCCTAAAAGCTTTGAGATTAAATGATTCTGTGGAAGACAGCTTTCAACCAGAGGGGTGTGGTGAAGCCTAATACACGAGCTGTGAGATTCATGTGTTGATTTGGACCTCTAAGCAAACCAGACACCTTGACCTGTAATGGACCTAGGTACCCTGCCACTGCCAACACATTTTTGTATGTCTCTGAAAACCAACTGGCCCACTAATAACACAAAGCCTTGCTGTTAGCTTTCCTACCAGGAAAGAGTTTGAATTATTTTGGTGTGTTGACCTCTAAATGTAAAAGCACAAATTAATTTGATTGTAAGCTCAGTAGTCTAAGTAAAGCACTAAATAGTTAAAATATCATATAAACTCCTAATGTGCATAGTATAATTAAATTGTCATCCTCTTTGAATATGCATTTATCTCTGTGCCAATGTAAACACAGAAGCAACACAGACTGCGGCCATAAATTGAAGTAGACCTGGCTCACCTTCCCTGTGTAGAGATAACCTCAGTAGGAAACATGACCTTGGTAAGAGCTGTTAATGTAACTTGCTGGCTTGCCTTGCCAAGAAAACCAATTCTGCACAGAGCAGTGTGTGTGTGTGTGTGTGTGTGTGAGAGAGAGGGGTGGGGAATTACTTTAACAAGCACAGGTTGATTAGTAGTCTAAAAACCTGTGAGGTTTTTAAGGATAGGCTTCTCTTCCTGCATTAACCCGGTACACCTGCAGCCCCCCTGGTCATTCTGAAATTTATTTGCAGGTTCTTCAGCAGGTCCCATGTTACCCCAGCTTTAGCTACATATTCATCAAAAGAATGACATGAGAGCAATGTCCATCACTTAAGGTCACAGTGTTGCTCCGGAAACGCTGGTTATTGTGGTTAGGTGTTGGCTAATGCCAGAAGAATTTCAACATTCTCCTCTGCAAACATATTTCATCTTCTGACCAAGCACACAGCTCAGATTTCAGCACATCGCAGTCATCACAACATTTCACTAGACCATGCTCAAAGTTGGGATTTGGCTCTACTGTATTTTGGAATGCAGCTAAATGCCGATTCTTCCCTAGAGCAAATGCAGCCCTATATTCCCTTCTTCTTGCACTAAGCTCCTTACAGTATTGGGAGTAGTTCCTGGCAGCAGGCCACCGGTGCCCAATAAGGCGAGTTCAAACCCTATTATCCAACCAAAAGGATTATTCCTGCTGTGGCACTATTGGATATGATGCAACTACAGAATCAACTGTGGGCTCTACCTGCAAGTCTTGACAGTTTCTCAGTCAAAGGTAAGGTGAAAAAAACAACCCACTCCCAATGAAGTGAGATGAAATAGTCCCAGTAGGGATAGGAGCCTGGAGAGTCCTTTGATGGATTACCCCCATGTCTCCTCAGAGTCTCCATGACTAATTACATACCCCAACTTATAAACTTGTCATCACTGTATGCAGCTAGTATACACACACACACACACACACACACACACACACACACACACACACACACACACACACAACTGTATAAAACGGGGTACCAGTGGGCCTACAGACGAGCATATTTTGTACTGACCACTGTGGATCAGCAGTATGGCTGTCAACTTAATCTTTAATCAGCAGTCACATTCCTCGGGTATGTAGAAACAGCATGTTAGTCAACAGACAGAAAGCTCTCATAGCCTGCAATAATATCCACCAAGGCAGTGTGAGGAGGTAATGTTTTGGATCGGGACGCACTGCCGTCCCAGCGGCTGTCAATCTGAAGTGACACCACGACGACCTCATTACAGATGCACGGCGGTCTGTCAATTTAAACCCCGCAGTACATAATTAACGTTAGAAAAGAAAGCAGACAGCAGTATTACCTGGAAGTAGAATGACTTTTTCACCCAGGCCCGTGGAAACAGACCCTTCGCCATCACAAAAATAGATCATCTCAATACGTGGACCTGGCTGCGGGAGATCATCCAAAATACATGGGAGATTCCGAGCTCAGAATAATGCGGCTCCCAGTTGGTCTACCATTGCCTCATTTACAAAATCGATACAAAATGAATGCAAAATCTGATTTGAATCCCTGTATTATCCCCGTCCCCCGATAGATGATTTATTTTATCCGCGTAGACGACTCTGCTATTGCACTTTCTCTGCGTTGCTTCTTTGCTCCTGCAGCTGCTGTGCTGATCTCAAGCAACATACCTCAAGCTAAGCAGAGGTTCAGGGCGCAGGCGCGATTTGTTCGGCTACCATACATTCACAAAATAGCTTGGAGGTTTTCAGATAGTCAACCAAAGTGAAGGCAGTGTGTGTCGAATTGCATCCAAAATAACTGCCCTAACTTTAATTGGTTCATTACTTGTAACTATCCTGTGGTTGTGTCGCTGTCAATTGAACCAGCATGAATAAATATAAAACTTCCGGTCACACTTTCAAAATAAAACTCTCTGAAAATGTATTGCAACATCCAAAATACGATTTCCGGTCCGAACTTTCAAAATAAAAGCTGACGTGTCTCGAGCACATGATAGCGCCTGCAAGTGGTCACACTTTGTACACGTTTATCAAAAACTTACTTGTTAAACTTCAATGATTTTTTTTGGCATTTTGAATAGCTGTAGCTGTGTAGCTTGCGGCTACCCAAATTTTACCCCGTAAAGATACATGAACATTCGTGTTTCTGAGTCCTTGTATTTTAACTGCTTTCCCCGTACAACACAAGAAGGAAAGCATAAGGTCAGCCTACTATTCAAAGGTGTTCGACCAAAATAAATATGGCTTATGCTGCTTGTGGGGGTGGAGGTGTCCCGTTCAGCAATGCCCTGCCTACAATTTCAAATGTATGAAAAAAAGGTGAGCGTGTAGCAACAACAAGCAGCACTCGTTTGAGCGCTTCCCATAATGCACTCCCGGATCATCAGCGGGAAACCAAAATGGCGAACGCACTGGGGGAAAATGAACCGTTTGTTATTTTCTGAAGAACGCACGAGCGCTGAAAATCTTCCCGTCACACTTTCTAGATAACTTCAACCATAGACGGGGCGAGATAACCGTGGTCGCTTCCACCCAGATATTTCTTCGTACCAGTCATTTGTACAAGCGGAGGTGACCGAATGAGGTATTGTTGTCATCTAACTTACATCACCATGTTTTCCTCCTTTTGGGGGGTGTGGGTCCGAGGGTCTTTTGGCTAGCGACCTGCCTGACAGTTATGCCTTTACATGTGGATTATTTACTGTAACTGTAAGGCCTGCGAACTTTTTCATACACAAAATATCATTTCAGCTCGTAACGTTATCGCAAAGTTTGTGTCCTTTCATCCTCTTTAGTGGCCCTAATGTTGACCATGTTCACTCAGCGCCCGAACAAAGGGAGGCTCGGACTGACGGACAGTGCAGAGAGGGAAATGCTAGCCTAACTGTAAAATAAAGCCTACTTTCCCCAGCGAATCTCGTGAAAACCGTTTGTCCAGCGCAATATAAAAGTGTAAAGTAACATTTGTATGATTACGACTGACAGCTGTCCTCGGCACTCACTTGTCAGTTAATTCTCGGTTAATTTTGTCCAATAATCTTGACCGTGTCCCCAACTGCCTGCAATTAATTTTGTTTTTTCACGTGGGATGCACTTCATAGCACAATGCGGCGTGCCCTGTACACAGCTTACTGGCCGCGGCTGCCATTAATTACAAATTATCACCTGTTATTTTAGTAGAATCACCTGTTGTTGGCCTATCAAGAGGCCACATGATGGAGCACTGTGAATAATTTGTGTCCACTGGGTGGGAAAATGGCACGTGTGATGTCCTGTCTTATTCACCACCAGTCTTAGTTTTGTAAAATCTTGTATCAGTGTTTTAATACTATTGCACATGTATGCAAGACACAAAATTCTAAAATTTCACATCTAATTATTGATTGCTAAATGGCACACCAAGCCGACAGTCACTATACAGGTGGAAAATTGCTAAAAAATTGGGTTAAGGGCACAGAATAAGTACACAGTATCACCTAAAATAATGTCAAAATATCACTCACTTCAATCCCCGTCCTAAGTGCACAAATCTCTCTCTCTCTCTATCTTCCTATCCCCACCCTTCCCTCTCTCCCCGTTGTCTCCCGCCTGTCCAGAGACTCGGCGGCTGTGGACCACCTGTCTGTCCATCAGAGAGCTCACCCCCAGCGGCAGCAGCAGGCGGCACCCCTGTCCCCCGCCAGCCTTTCTGCCAGGGAAGAGTATGGAGAGGACGCCATGTCTGACAGGTTCACAGAGGGACAGGACGTCTTGGCCCGGTGGTCGGACGGCTTGTTCTACTTGGGAACTATCACAAAGGTAAGTGTGAGGGAAACGCTCCGTGGTTGTTGGTGTGTGTGGTGAGGTCGGTATCATTTTGCTTGTTTCTGATGATATGAGATGGCTGGTCAAGAATAACTGGGAGTGGATAAGACCTATTAGTAAAATTTCCAGCATGTAAAAATGTGCCTTTTGTTACCCATTGCTTTTTTTCTTGTCAAGTTATTTGAAAAGACAATATTTTTGTGTAATTATACTTGTGTAATTTTTTTTTTTTTTAAATACCATGTGGTGTTGAACCTGTGCATGTGCTTTTTTTTCTCTTCCAGATAGATCGGGAGAAGCAGCGATGCTTTGTTGTTTTTGAAGACCGGTCAAAGTCCTGGGTTCTCTGGAAGGATATTCAGACAGGCAAGTTCTGTCAACGTCTGGCAGTATGGCACTTCATGATTTGTGTATTTGTGAAAAATGTTTGTATTGCAGTTGAATATTGATAGTGGATGAAAGTGCTATCTCTTGATAATTTACAAGGAATCTGAAACATAGCATTGCTATTTTACTGCCTGGCAGCAGCAATCCTGTGCACCTGTTAGATTCTGTGCAGTTTAAATTATAGTAATTTTTTTTGTGATTTCCTGGTTGAGTATTCTGTGCTGTCGACTCCCCTATCTGCCTTATTCAGCCAGGAGTTATCTCCCTGCTCTGTCCCTGACAGTTAACAGTCCACAGACTGCCTGGCTTCAGTACAGCACCAGTGAGCTGTCCACATGTGAAGATGAGCATAGGGAAGGTACAGCAGGGCTGGGAGAGAATTCCCTTACTAATAAAATAGCTGTCAGTCTCATTTTTGATAGATTTAAAAAGAGAAAGTGTTTATGAAAAAAAAATGTTTCCATCATTTAAGTTTTTGGTTGAAAATAAATTGTATGACTGATTGAAAAGTGAACCGACCCCAATGCTGCTGCACAGCCATGTGCTCACCGTGTTGTGAGCACATGGCTGTGTTGCTGTCTAAGATTATTGCCACTAGCAAGTTCACAGTAGAGTTAACACCATTTCTGTGACATAACTTTTATGTAAAAATTGTGGCATACTCCAATGGCATTTTGAAAGAAACATTATTTTAGAAGAGTCAGTCACTCAAATATACAATTATTCTGTATCATCTGACCTGACACACAAACACACAAAACAAACACTCTCACTGGGAGTTTTCAACTGGGGTTTCATACTGTCCATGTTATCTCTGTTATTTGTACAACTGGGTTAATATAAAATGGCTGTATTGTTGGCTTTCCTCCTCCATGTCATGCCCTTAAACATTTTTTGCTTTGTCCTCTATTTTCTAAAGCCTATTAATCCTTGTAAGTTGTGGCTACTGGTTTAATTACAGCGGTGTTTGATAACCTGATTTTTATTTTTTCTTTAGTTAAATTCTGTCACTTACTTTCGGTGTATGATTTACTCTGGATAGAGCGTAACATGGTTGCGGATTGTACTTGGGACATTCCAGTTGGTTTGTTGTGCCACATCCGCTCAGGTCAAATACTGCAATGAGTCCATTTCAAACAATAATTTGACCTATTTCTTGTTGGTGCCTAAACTAAAGCGCCTTTTGAGGTGCTTGGCTGTTCCCTTTCATACGTAGCCTGCATCAGAGTTGTGATTCTTGTTTTGTCTGTTTCAGGGGATGAGGATGATGAGGATGATGAGGATGATGACATTGTCTGCTCCATATGCCAGGATGAAAGCTCAGAGGAACCCAATGAGATTGTCATTTGTGACAAGTGTGGACAAGGTACTGCCCTCTGTCCTTTATGCTCTTATTCCTAATATTGAACAAAGTGTTCTATAGTGCAGTTCATTTGTTTTGTTTTGTGTTTTGACTGTCATTAATATTTACCTGTCTGTATGCATAGAGATGGGTGGGGGGTGTAATTCTGGAAACATTGATCCACTACTCTGTTTAATAAAATGTTTCTGCTGTCTGTAGGGTATCATCAGCTGTGCCACTCCCCCATCATCGATGCCACTGTCATTGACTCGGATGACAAGTGGCTCTGCAGGGAGTGTGAGCTCACTATTACTCCTAAGGTACAGCAGAGGTCGGGAGTGGAGGGATAAATAATAACCTTGACTTGCATATATGTGTTGTTTGTGCTTACAGGCTAGCTTGTGTGTGTTGTTGTGTGTTTGATATCATGGCAAATTATTGGCAGTCATAATCACCAGTCACCGATTTATATATAAATGCTAATTGGCCAGACTGATTAATTGCTCCACTTTTAGTTTAAATACAGTATATGTGGGTACATGGTTTTATGTCGTAAACATGCGTTTGTTAATGTTATTTTTTGTTGTGTTTTTGTTTGTGTGGTTTCCAGAGGGGAGGTGCTCAGAGGAAGGGAGCTAATGCTAAAGGCCTTCAGCAGCCAGAGCAGCAGCAGCAGCAGCAGCAGCATATGGAGTTGCAGCTGTCCTTCCCATACGCCCTGGAGGAATTGGTGTGGGACCAAGGCCACAAGACTAACATCCAGCAGTGCTACTGCTACTGCGGAGGTCCAGGAGAGTGAGTAACGCATACACACTTGAATGAACGCACTCAAGTGTTTGAGTGCACACTTGCATACACGCGTTCATCTGTAAAAAGTTTACGATTACTTACACAGACACCGCTAACTTCTCTCTCTCTCTCTGTCTCTCGCTCTTCTAGCTGGTACCTGAAGATGCTGCAGTGTAACAGGTGTCAGCAGTGGTTCCATGAGGCTTGTCTCCACTGCTTACAGATGCCCATGCTCTATGGAGACAGGTACAAATGCTGCTCCTTTAAATTTTATATATATATTCCTTACCTTAGAAATACTTAACATTTTCTTTTCACACCCCCTCTCTTAAACCATGTTCTTTGATTCTATTTCTTGATTCATTGTGCAATGAAAATCAGTTAAGACAACTGTGCTTCTGTCTCTTCAGGTTTTATCTGTTTATTTGTTCTGTTTGCAACTGTGGACCAGAGTACCTCAGCCGACTGCCTCTCAGATGGTGAGTGAATCCCAAGATGTTTGTTCAGCTTCAGTTTGATCCACAAGAAGTACTTTGACACAGAGATAGCCTGATGATGGAAGTTTGTGTGTAGACAAGGAGACGGCCTCATTAAGTTGAATCTCAAGACTTCTTCAGTAAAGTCTTCTATTCATAGAATGAATTGTACAATAAAGTAGACAAGCATGTGATAGCCCTTCTTTAGAAAGTAGTCGTTTTTATTTTTAGATACAATGCCCCCTTTCACACCAAATGGATAGACCTATTCCAAAGTTGATGTTTTGGGAAAAACTGTTTCCAATGCATCTTAGTTACATTTGTGAGTAGTTCATCTTTTTTTGCCCAGTTTGCCATTACCACATCGCCTTACCAAGTCTCATTTTAATTTGTGCTCTTTACATTGTTTCTAAGTATACACTGTGGCTGTTGTCTTTGTCATGATTACTCACTTGCCACACAACTATTAGAGAAAATGCATTTTTTACTACACTTTACTACACAGGGAGGATGTCGCACACTTGAGCCTGTACAACCTGAGTGTGATCCACAAGAAGAAGTACTTTGACTCTGAGATAGAGTTGATGACCTACATCAACAACAACTGGGAGCTGCTGCAGCTGGGGGAGGTAAGAGGACTAGTCACTAAGCTCCATATCTATCATACCGGTGGCCAGTTTTCTATGTTGGTAGCCAATTCCAGACTCTTTGTTGTGGTTTCCAGTCTTTTTAGTGGACATTTTTTTGAGTTACCTACCGGGAAGTGACGTGAAATCATGCATATTTAAGAAGCTAGACATTAAATTTTATCTTGGATTTTGCGATGGGTGTTTGGCCACCGGCACACATTTGCTGTTTCTACAGTATGGAGCAGTTTAACATATAAATCCATCTCAGTGGATTGGATGCCAGAAAATCACATGGTCAGCCTGTGCTGGAAGGTTAATAATTCTATTCTATTCTATTTTACAGTATACCAAAATGTGTTTTGTTGTTGAAACTATACTTCTCAGATATTTGCCTTTTCTTTTAACAATTCCTCTCCCGTCTGGTACCCTCCCTGTCTGCAGCTTGCCAACACTCCAAGATCAGAGCGATATGAAAGTATTCGGGAAGCACTAAACAGCAACAACAGCAGGTAGGTTTTTAATTTATTAATCACCGTTTAAATTTTGATGATTGCCTTAAAATGTTCAACTTATAAACTTCAAATGTCTCCCCGACTGTCATTCCCCCCTGTCCTCCTTTCTCTACCAGGTTCATGTCAGGGAAGGAGATAAAGAAAAAGAAGCACTTGTTTGGCTTGAGGATCCGTTTCCCACCTGCCCCCCCAAACTCTGAGGAGCCGACCAGCAGAGTGGTGGAGAGGGCCTCACACGAGATCACCATCAAAGGACGCAAGTCCACCAAACCCCTGTCCAGCACCAGGTAAGATGTTAGCCTTATTTTGGAAAATATATGGGCGGGAAATTCTGGGTGGGGTGGCATCTCAAATCAAGTCCATCAAGGCTCTCATGAGCACAAAGTATGAACAGAGCGTTTTCCGAAGTTCTAGATTGACGTTTCTGGGTAGGATAACATTGCCAAACAAGTCCACCAAACCTGTTAGGTAGGTTACATAGGTAGGAGGTGAGCCTTGTATATGAAGTTATACCCCATCTATCACTACAAAGCCCCTTGTTAACACGTATCACAATAAGCTCTTGAGATAGCAAACTGCTTGCAGTGGAAATGATAGCATACTTCTTCGTACCGATCCTATAAAATATGTAGCCTGGTTCTAGACTCCTGAATCGCGACCCGTCCACTCTTTTTGGTCGAGAGTTTGGTGTTGCTCTATTCAAAGGCGATTTCTCGATCGGAAAAACAATCGGGCCAATCTGCGCCTTTGTGGGCGGGACTAAAGTTTGAACCATTCGTGCAACAGTTTTTCATTGGCGTTTCGGCAGAATAATATTTGTTGAAATAATTTCTTAACCAACATGTTGTCTTTGCAAAGATTATATTTTTGTCAAAAACAACCAACATTCTTGGTGAAGTTAATACCTAAGTAAATACGCCCAGCATCAGTGTAACTGAAAATAACGTCTGAGCCGCCGGATACATCAGTCACTAGTGATTGGTTTGGGGAAAATTGTCACCCCCCCAACACAGAAAATGGCTAACATGGAGGCAATGTCAGACTGAATAATGGAGTGGTAACGAAATGGCCATTCAGTCTGAATATCAGGCTTTAAAATAGGGCTAGCCTGAGAAGAATTCACAAAGCATACAAAACAGACATTGAAGGGAATCATAGATTTGATGGATTGTTTTGATGCTGCCATGCATCTTGTAATTTGTGTTTCAGAATGTGTGACTGTTTAACAATTTGACTATGGCTTTTAATGCAGAACTGTCACTGTTTTGCATGTGAAACCCTTGTAGTGTAGTTTGCTGAAAAGTTGTTGTTAATGTTGCTCTAGAACTTCCAGTCCGTTAACCAATGGCACAGTGAAGACGAGAAAGAGGAAGCAAGGAACACATTCTCTGGAGACTCTGGCTAAACTGCGACGCTCCAGTGAACTCCTCTCCCAGGTGTGTAGGGGTGTGTGTGTGTGTGTGTGTGTGTGTGCGCACATGTTGAGTTTGTGGGCGGGAGCTGGGTGTGTGCATAGCTGTTACCGTAGGTGAGTGTTGTTGCGTTATACTGCGTAAGTCTCTCCTCACACAGCCATTCTTGTGAGAAACTTCTCAATCCAAGTGTGATTTTTGCCTGAGATCTTGAGAATGTATTTGATGAGAAGTAAAGCCACTGAGAAATAACCGTTTTGTTTTTCTTTCACAGGAAGTAAGGAAGCCTCTACCACTAGAGCCCCACTCGCTGGATCTCTTAACCTCTAACAAGTGAGTCAGCAGAATGCGGAGCAAAATTTACACAAGCATTAAGGAATCATGATCCTTTTGTCTGTAGCTAGTGGTGAAGCTATTGTACAGTGATTGTGACTTTGTTAGGTTTCAGCAGGTTCTCTGTCTCTCTTTCTGTATATAATCTGGTAATTTTTTGTTCCCTTCTCTCTCTCCTTCATTTTGCCTTCTCCACAGCAGCAGGAGTGACCGGTCTCTGCCGTCTTCTCGGACCTCAGATGTGGAATCCATTGGAGCCCTGAGCACCACAGAAACTACCTCAACTAGCATTTCAAGACAGTCCAGGTATGTTTACTCTTCCACAGCAACATTTAGCCCTTTCTCACTTTGACAGGGTGATATATCAAATTTTTTTTCTTAACTTTCTCTTTCCCTGTCCCACACCCCTCAGCCTCTGTAGCTCCATCAAGACGCGCACGACAACCCACATCATGCCTGTTTCCCACCCGCCCTTAAAGAGGAAGCGTGGGCGGCCGCGGCGGGCCTTGCAGCCCCCCAACCCAGAGATTCCCCCTCCCAGCCACGCAGACCCCAACCCCTCCGCCATGGAGCTGCCCAGCCCGCTCGCAGGGCTCCACTCCACAGACATAGTTCACGGCCTGGACCCCGTCAGCCAGCTCTCCCACCTCAAGACCTCCATCAGCAGCTATTTTGGAGCAGCGGGGCGGCTGGCGTGCGGAGAGAAGTACCGAGTCCTGGCCCGACGGGTCACCCTGGACGGCAAGGTCCAGTACCTGGTGGAGTGGGAAGGAGTCACTGCCTCCTAGACTTATCACTGTCACCATCACTTCTAACCAGCGCTAACAAGAGGTTTATGACTGTGCGAAGGACATGTTTACACAGCCTGTATTCAAAGCATTAATTGATGTTTGCCTTTTGTTCAGTTCAGACAGGAGCAAGTTTTGCCGGTAATGCTTACTGTAAAGCCTACTGGTTTAATGCAGTGCAAGGTGATTGTAATGCGTTGCAACACAAGTGTTTTCCTCAAGATTATAAACATTTAATTTACCATGGAGATTAAGCATAGAGGAAGTCACAAAACCCCTTTATTTAAGTTTGTTTTTTGTTTTTGACTACATTATCTACAATTAGTCTTTATAGAATCCCCCATGTATTGTTGGGCAAATAATTTAACAGTGCGCTTCACCTGTAGGCTTTCAGTGAACCGTTACTGTGCTTGAGTTTTAATCCAGTGGTATGCTTTCATTTCTGTGACATTGTGGTAACTTCTTGGTTGCTCCCAACCAGTTCAGTATGAAACTGGAAAGGTAGAAACCAGTTTTTTGACAGAACGTGGAAGGTCAGGTAATGAATGGCGAGTCGTGGAGGATAAGAGAAAAAGGGTTAATTGTGTTCAAAGAAGTTAAATAATTTTGACCAATGCAGTCATGTGCGGAGAGAAATTACATCAGTTTGGTTGTTTTCATACCAAATTGGGTAAATGAAATGTGTCTCCCTTTACATCAGTGTCCCCTCCCCTAGTCCTAGCTGTGAGTACCTCTTGTTGCCTTGGGCAGACGAATCCTTCAATTCTGCTTTTGGAAAGTCTGCTCAGTTGTGAGCAGTTCAGGTGTGAACGCAAAACAAGAGAGATGTTGTGCTGCTGCAAACTTGTTTATTATTTTATATAGAATTATACTACATCTATTATTACCTTTTCTACGTGTATTTTCTAATATGCCTTTTCTGTCCAGTAGGGTATATTTCTCAGATAATTTTTTTTTTATTGTTATGGATTCTCTTGCACATATCAAATTATACCTTTTTAGGCTGTCATCTCATTCATTACAGATAATCTGATCTTTTCAGTGCAGTGATTCTCAGTGAAGGTAAAGTTTCTTAAGTCCCTTTTTTATGCTGGTAATTGCGTAACTCCCAGCAGCTTAAGCTTTAGTGTCATATTCTGAAAACCGGCATCTCTAAATAAACAGTGTTATTTCAATGTACAAATGTCCAGAAGCTGAGTTTTTTTTTTTTTTTTTTTAGGGCATGTGCCTCTGAGGAAGATGTTGTTAGTTACTTGTGTTTAATCTAAAATAGTAACAAATATATACATTTTGTCTTAAGTCTTTATTCTGTTTTCTCAAAGGTTTTGTTTTACAAGTAGTTTGGATGTCTTTGTATAGTACAAAATATATAATCTCATTTAAAGCATTTTGATTGGAAATTGATTGTTAACTTTGAAATCTATAAGGACCTACTGAGTTTTTATTTTCTCTGGTGATAGTTATTCCAATAAATTAAGTGCAGCAGGAAAATGGAATACTCGTAGACCTGAATTCAGAATTGCTATGCTCCATTTTATTTTATTTTTATTTGAGCTGCCTATGCAATTCAGTCCTCAAAGAAACGTTTTATGTCTCATAATTGCACCAGTACGCTTGAGAAAGAGGAGCAGCATCATTATGTTTAACTCCTCAGTTGATCTGACTCAGGCATTCAGTCTTTGGTATTACAGGTGCTATTTATTTTAGTCACCATCAAAACTGCACTTAGATTTTTGCTTTTATGGTCATGCTCACTTGTACACGCTCAGGATGTGCAAAAATGTCACTGTGTTAAATAGAAGGCCAGCATTTGGAGTGTGACAAGAGGTTTTGATGTAAGTTATTCACTGATGTCGGTGGTCAGTATTTTTGTGTCAGGTCCTCCATTCTATCAGTTGTAGCATTAATTTGGACCATATTTGTATGTAAGCTCATATTGTAAGTCGCGTGTTTATGCTGAGTCAGAACACAATCAGAATCACTGGAAATCCAACATTGTGCGCTGTACTTAATTGCAAGAGGTAAATATTCAATCACTATATCTCTTTTTGGAGATGTTTATTTTTTTGTTACTCTCAGAAGAAAAATAATGTACCCTTGAAGTAAAGTGAATTGACCTTTTCGACATTGATACCTCTTAATTGTAAGGTTGTTATACAGTGCATCTGAAGCTTCTCTCCTCTGTCCGGCCAGTGTTAGAGCCTAGATCTTGCTGTTTGCTACTACTGGCTTCGAGCAGGCTTCTACAGCCAAAGAACATACATGTAACGTCTACTTTGTTTCTTGGGTTTCCTCATGTTACATTTTTATACATTACCACATAGGTGGACGTGTTGTTTCCGAACCTGTTTTGTTAAAGGATGAATAAAAGCAGATATTTTGAAGTTTTTGTGCAGAACTGGTTGTTTATTCATGTTGACAGTTCATAAGAACGCGCCACTATTCGCGGCCTCTGTCAATGACAGCCCTCTCCACCAATCATTTCACAGACAATTGTCTCTTGTCCAATCACAAAACGCGTTGTTCGGGTGTGGGCGGAGAATGTAGTTACAAATTGGCTGGCTACTCTGGGTAAACGGAAAAGATTTGTTCAACTCTGAGTTACAAATCCAGTTTTAATGCTTTCATAACGCCACAGGACAATTTTATTACAGGATTATTTAATTCAAAACATGATCGTTGTCTGCCGGGCCTTTTAGTTTGGTCGTTTGGTTTCTTGCTCCAAACATAACGTTAGCAACCTGTTGATATAGCAAGGAGCTTTGTTTACATCTAGCGAACGTAACGCTAGCTAATGCTAGCTGATTGTCATGCTTTAGTATCGTCACTCATGTTTAACACATATTTTGATAAGTTAGCTTAGCTGCTGATGTTCTTTATCTTTCTTCCCCTTTCCAGCTGAGCACACAAGTGTGCAATGTTGCTTCAGCAACTGAAAATTAACCCTAGCAAGTTAAGACAGGTGGTTGATTAGCTGGAGCTTGACATGCACTCATTATTAGTCTAATGTTTGAAAACGAGGAGGATTTAATCGAAGATGTGGCCAGTTTGAGGAATCGGCTTCGATTAACGGAGCTCAGCCTACAAAGTGTGGGACAGCAGCTGAGGTAAGTAACTGCAATGACATGAATGTACAATCTGATACTCGAACCAACTGTTGATAAAATATCCCCTCTGGTATTCAAAAGAAAGCCTGCAACCATGAACAATGCAGCCAGTGATTTTAGGATTAGAGGGAATCAAAGTTGGTATGATGCTATTACTGACACACTTCTCCCTTCCTTGATTCCTTCCACACATTCTCTCATTCTCCATGTTCCCTTCTGCAGTCAGTCAGGAGGACATGATGACAGTAGTCAGTCTGTGCAGCAGAGTCCCCCAATTGGGTTGCCTGATCGCCTCACCTTAGAAGACCTGCAGAGACCTGATGTCCCTCTGTCCCAGTCGGGCTGTGGTTGCCACGAAAAGCCTCTCAGTGGAACAGCTGAGAGACGTGCTATCGCTCGCAGTCTAAGCCCACCCTCCTCCAAGTCTAGGGTGAGAGAGGATATTTGTGTGTGTGAGTGAATAATTGAGAGAGACAGCCAGCCAGATATACTGTACATCACCTTGCCTCATGCTGCGTACTGTATGTGTGCATGTGCACCTGTACTATATGTCCTGTCTTCTAAAAAACATGTGATCCCCACTGCGCCTGGCATTAACATGCGTCTTGGGTGATAGAGCAAAAATGCATAAAATCCAGATGTAAATCACCTAAGATTCATTGAAGGTTTGTTCACCCAAACCACAAACCACAAAATGTGCATGTAATGCATTTCAAATCTACATACAGCAATTACATCAGTGGAATTGAACTTTTGTGTGTGGACACAAGATTGAAAGCACAATCAAATAAAACTGGTGGCAGGCAACTTCGATAGTAACATACTTGTCAAAAATGGATTGTCAAGATACTGGGAGAGATGAGGTGTTTACTTTTTACTGTTTAAAGGATGTAAATCTTAGGATGTGATGTGTGTCACAATCTGTGTTTTGCAAGGGAAAGATAAATCTGATTTTTAATGTATATACTGCAGATCCATTTTAGAGTCAGGTATAAATGTAATCTATATCTAGAACCTTGATGCGAGATGCATGCCAGTGGCATCGGTAAAGGCGGCCTGTGTAAAACCTCCACCCTTCCACCCACCCACACACACACCTTCCATCTAGCCCTGTTTTCTCCCTTCAGTTTGCCTCACGCAAGGCCAGGTCGATAGAGATGGAGTCGGCCCCTATAAGGAAGAAGCTGGGCTGTCTGCGTCAGGAGAACGCCTGTCTGACCATGCAGAACAAACAGCTCATCAGTGACCTGGAGGCCGTGCAGTATAAACTGGCCACCTCCAAGACGCAGGTATGGCACTCATCCACACACACATACTTGTGTAGCAGAATAACCCTCACCCCTACCCTTGAAACCTTATAAGCCTGAATATCTTTATTTCATTTGAGTTGGAGATGATTTGTTTCCCATCTTAGGGGACTTGAGTTTGAATCTGGTCTGTTACACTCTCAGTTCTTTCAAAGGAAAACATCTGCAGACAGGGCCAGTCAGGTTCAGTTTCTGTGGTGACATCAGTGTTCTTTGTTTTGTTGAGAAATTGGCAGTCAAAGAGACACCATGATCATTGTTTCCATCTCTAGTTTCTTCACTTGAAAAGCCAAGCTACAGCAACGAAATCCTAAATATAAAAAGTCAGTGACATAAACTAACAAAGATATTAAAAATTTGAGATGCATGTGTCTTGCTTTTCAGGTCCACCTCCTGGGCTCCAGGGTTGGGGTTAAAAGTAACAATGTGGCGGTCATGAATCAGCAGATTCTCAGCCTTGAGGCAGAGCTGGAGGCTCAGGCCAATGAACTAAGGTAACTTTGTAACCTAACCTGTTTTTTGTTTTTTTTTATCTGATTTTTATCTGCAGATGCATTCATGTAAACATACAATACGGGAAATGTGTGCCTATTGACTGGATACAGAGTTCATGTTAAAATTATGTAACTTGCTATGAAGTCGCAGTCATAATGGTTTCTAATAGTTGCTTATGGTATGTAATTCCTCATGTTGTGTTATGCTGTGTTAGTTAGTGCTCTAATGGGATTCTAGTCTAATTGCTATTCCAAGGCAGTTTTCCATTAAGGTAAAATTAGTTGACCCAGTCAATCTTTGTAGACCAAGAATAGGCAACCATGTGCCTTGGAGGGCCATGAGTATGCAGGTTTTCATTTCAACTAAAAATGAGCAACAAGGCAGGTGATTTCATTGATTAACACAAATTAAGCCAGAGAGAGGGGAACTAATCAGTGAAATTACCTGGTGTAGTGTTTGGTTGAAATGAAAACCTGCAGACTCTCAGCCCTTCATAGCACCTGGTCGCCTATTCCTGTTATAGACCAACACTCCTACTGTGGCAGGCTGTTCAGCGTCTTGCTCAAAAACAGGATCATACCTGTGACTTTTTTTGTCATGGAACGGTCACAGTAGTCACTGGGTCACCCTGCCATAATATACTGACAACAGATCCCTGTCTGTGTTTGCCCAGGGCAGCAGAGCTGAGAGCAGAACGTGGCCAGGAGGCAGCAGACCAGAGTGACAGTCTGGTGACTACGCTGACTGAGGAGCTGAGCGCGCTCAGAGCGGAGCTGGACAACAAGACAGCAGTGGGCAAACGGTGATGCATTTAGCAGTGCTTGGGTTACAGCACCTGATTTAATTAAACAGTTCCCCTAACATTTCGAGTGAATAACAACATGGACTGGAAAAGGATTTTGTTGGATGTTCTACTGCAAATCAGACCTAGAAAGTTGAATTTACATGGTAAAAGTACATATGTGAATAGTCAGTGTGGTATTTTTATTTTTATTTTCATTTAGGTGCCACAGTCTTCTCTTTTGTCTGTTGTATTAAAATATTTTGATTGAACTGAATTAGAAGATGAACCCGGGAATTAAAGTGACAACTCATGCTAATATGATACATAATAACAGCTATTCCATATGTAATTTATTCTCACAACATGATACACTTATGGTTTTAGTACTCATCTACACTCATCTCTTACAGGGCCGAGCAACAAAGGAACCAAGCCCTTCACAATGCAGAGAAACTCAAAGAAGCTTACAAAGAATACAAGGCTACCATTTCCATTAAACTTAAGAAGGTAATCTCATTCAAAGATCATCACACTGTTCCTTATTGAATAACTGATTTTTAGTTGTGTGGTGATGACAAAAATAGCTTTATTTGTGTTTTGAAGGTGATGGAGAGTGAGAGCAAACTAAAAGAGAGTCTTATTGAGTGTGACAGAGAAAAAGAAGAGTTGGAGATGAAGTGCACTGCATTGGAAAGAGCGAAGGCAACAGTTAGGTATGCGTGTGAGATTGATTGTCCCATACTGAGTCCTAACCTCTAATTCCTTACTGTCATGCATTTGTGAAGATTTAAGAGGATTAGTTTGGAGTGATTGTTTTTGTGAAATTCTACCTACTGCTTGTATGTATGGACACTAATAATTTGGAGGATTTCTAATTTATTAATTAGAAATTTATTTCAGATGAAATTGCTTTGATTGGCTGGCTCTCAAATATACATGTATAATCCCCCATCTCCCTTCTCTTGTGCCTCCCAGCCAACTGAAGGAGGAGGCGAGGCAGGCGAAGTCTTTGGCTGCAGACCGGTCGGACCTCCAGGCCCGGCTCGAGGAGGCCGGACGACGGGCCTTGCATCTGGAGAGGGAACTGGGTGAGCGGGGCGCGGAGTGCAGGGAGCTGGCCTCTCTGCGCAGGGAGCTGGAGGACCTGCGGAGCCTGAACCAGAGCCAGGAGCAGAGGGTGGCTCATAGCCACAGAGAGGCTCAGCAGAGCCAGGCTGAGCTGGCCAGCCTGGAGGCCATACTGGCCCTGCTGCATCTACGAGAGGTGCGGAGACACACACACACACTGCAATTTCATTCACATTGTCCTTTTTGTTAGCTTGTCACATGATATTGTTGTCATTGTACCACCCACACTGATTGGCCCAAGGGGGTGCTACATCATTCGGTCATTTGTCTATGTGTGATATGTGTGGTAACTCAGAAACCTCTGATTGGATTTTGACATAACTTTGCCCTAGGGGGGTGCTAAAATTATTGGGCAAAACAAGGTGCCATATTTATTATTGATTGGCCATGCGGACTGCATCATTCGCGGGAGATGACATGTTTACTGTTGCCTTGTTTTTAATGCAGGGTCCTGAGGGGCCGCTCTGTATCAGGCCCTGCATTGTGCCCCCAGTGGACTATTCAGGAACTACACACCTGCTGAAGCCAAAGCCAGGTAATACTGACCAACCATATGGGTACTTCCATTACATACAGTGTAAGTGTTCACTATGTTTATACACAGGGGTGTGATCTTTAATTTTTTTTAATTCAGGTTTGTAAAAATTTTTGGATGTTCATTTTTTGATCATTCCACTTCTCCTGTATCCTGGATTATTTTCTGCTCATTAGTGTTGTTCTGATCACCTTACTCTTATTTAAACAATAAGTTGAAAATGACTCGCTGCGTAAGTTTGGGAACAAGTTGCAGTAAATTTGGGACCCACACAAGATCATGATTCATATTTTGATGTTAATTATGTGACAAAGTGCAAAAAAGGGCGTTGGAGTGGGTCCCATACATACTATACATACTATTTCAAACCATTCCTCCCCTTTTTTACCCGTCTCTCCACCCTGCCAGGTGAACGCTACCAGCAGCTGCTGCCGGTGCTCCAGTCGATGGAGGCTGAGCGGTCCAGACAGAGCGGCCTGGTCCAGCGGCTCCAGGAGCGTCTGAGCAGGGCGCAGGAGGAGATCTCCACCCTGCAGAGCTCCATGGCCCAGAGAGCCTCCCACTACCAGAGCCTCCACACGGAGCTGCTGGACAAAGTCGGCCAAGCCACCGATACAGAGAAAGAGGTGAGGAGGGAGGAGGGTGGCTGGAGAAACATGGTGTATATATCAGCTCTCCTCTGACTGTTCTCATTTTCTCCACATATATCGAGGGCTTGGAGCCAGATTTTACAGGAGAGCCAAAACAAATTTTGATCAAACTTGGATCAGCTGCCGTTACTACATACTAAGCACAATATTTTAACTTTTTGTGTTATCAGATTGAGCATTACTATAAAAACAATACTGCTACAGTTTAAGTTGAATTATATTTGTTAACTCTTTTAAAAATGGCAAAAGAGTGAAATACGCCTTTTTGGCACAAACATTATCCCAATACAGCCATGCAGAATATGGGCGTATGTAAGTAAACAATTGTAAAACAAATTCATTTTAATACAAATCTAGCAATTACACTTCAATCAATACTGATATATAAAACAAGATCAGAATGAATATCTTTATCTTGAAGTAATGCTCAGCAACTTTCACCAAGGCCTTTAAAAAAAACAATGTAAAACTTAAAAACTTTTAATAAACCTTTTTAATAAACCTGTATAGACATAAGAAACTACTTTTGATTCTAAACTACTACTTTTATTTTCTTTTGCTAGTATAATACATTTTTGTATGTGTCCCAGGACACATCACTTATTGATGTGTCCTGGGACACATTCAAAGACCTGTAAAACTCCTCATAACACTGAGGGATAACTTCAGCTACCAGCAGTCTTACTATCAGAGCTCATCTTGACCAGTTCACACTCCGAACATTATAAAATAACATTTTGAATCTATAGGCCTAAGTATTTCATGGGAATATTAACATATTTACATTCATCTAATATTGACCTAGAATATGAATTAGGATATGAATAGGATACTAAAAATGATGTGATCATGCTGCCATGCTAACATTACTTACGTCAGCATGCATTTTGAGCTGACCTAAGTGCTGTTAGAATCCTCTACCCACAATGCTTGTTCAGTGTCAAAAGTGGGGTTTTGCTTGGTGTCAAAAGGGCGTAAGTGCAGTTACGCCCTTTTGGCAGCAAACAAAACCCTACTTTTAATGTTACGGCTTTCAGTTTTTGTTTAAAAAAAATTTAAATTAAAAACTTATGGGTCATGATTTCAGTTGTGTCCTTTTGGCACTGAAAAGATCTCACTGAGACCTTTCAATTGATATATAATACTCATATTCGCCCAAAATCGCACTTACGCCCCTTTGGCTCCAAGCCCTCGATATGTACTATCCGTTTTTATAAGTAACTTTTATGCATGATGAATGATATTTTCCCAAGCTCAAGTGTTAATTACTTACAGATTATCTGTCTCTCTCCCTGGCTGTTTCTTTGCCACTTCAGTTGAAGAGGAAAAGTGCGCGCGTGGCTGCGTTGGAGAAACAGTTACAGGAGAAAACCTCGGCCTACAGTCAGGCTGCTCTGAATAACACTGAGCTGGAGCAACAGCTGCTGGTACAACACACACAGACATGCACACATTTTTGTCATGTTTCATTATTTACAATGTCCATGGATTCTATTTTCACTCTTTTTCCCGTGGCGCTGTCGCCAAGTCGCTGTTGGACATCAAGAGGCAAATTCAGGTCAATTTAAGCAAATTCAGAGACGCTTCACTCCTCTATGCTATCAGACTTCATCATGGTTTACAGCGCTTGAGAGAATCATATGCACAAATCATGTCTGTTATTTATTGAGCAGTATTTACGTAATAAAATAAGTAAAGTAAAGTAGTAGAGGTTCTATTATTGTGAAAATTGGACCTTAACAATGAACAACTCCAACAATCCTTTTTTTGTATTCAGAAAGAACTACTCTGTCTACTCAAATCAGCATCTGAGGAAAAATCAGATGGGTCACGGCTGATATATGCACTTTTTCCGTTTGTTTTGAAATTGTTTTTATCTAGCTAGCTATTGCTTGCAAAAACTGTGGGATACAGAATCTCTATTAGTTATTTACTGCACCCTGTTTCTTAATCTTGCTCCTGCTATACTTCTCTATCTCTAACTACAGGAGAGGACCAGTACTCTTCAGCATTATCAGTCATTGATGACCAAAAAGCAAAGAGAGTACCAGCAATCTTTGGAAAAGTGTAAAAAATCGCAAACGCAACAATGCATGGAGCAACAGCACAGAATAGAAGTGGTAAACTTTAACCTTTGTTTTGCTCACTTTCCTCTATACCTCCACACTGTAATCCTTCCTCATCCCCCCTCTTCCTGCTCAGTTCATTTCAATTCTGTTCAACAAACCTTTTTGGCATCAGCTACAAAGCACAATGTATTACCCTGAAGGATGATTTAGGTTTATTTGCACAATGGTGTAGAAGGTGACAAGGAAGGAGGGAGAGAGAATTTGTGTTTTGAGCTACTAGAACAACATTTCAAGCAGTTGAGTTCATCAGACGGGCCCCGACCACATATTTGAAACCGCAAATACAGCAAAGCTTTTCAAAAATTTGAATTGCCTCAAAAGTAACAGCATAATATGATCCTCTCTTCACCAGCTGCAGTTGTCTATGGAGGAGTCACAGTCTCGGTTGTTGGAGCTGGAGCAGGAGCTGAGCTCAGCCCAGAGGGAGAGAGAGGAGGCGCAGAGGGAAGCTCTTCTTCTGGAAACCTCCCTGCACCAACTCACACAGGTCAGGACACCACCCCTGTAGCTCCATTAAGTACAGCTTTTCACCCATTAGCCTGGGTAAAACGCAGGAACCATTTGAGAATGTAGTTAAAGACCAAGCAACCATGATTTAACACAGGTTTGTATTGGTTATGGATGGACATGTTTGATACATTTTTTGAAACTAATCAAAATAGATGCCCATCTCGATCTTTGAGCTTTTTCTTGAGCTTTTCCGGACTGAATTAAAATCATTGCACTGGACCTTTATGATTTTTACAATACCTTTTTGGATTATTGACTGTCATGTCTTTCATGTCAATTTATCACTAACTCAACATCACAACATCTCAGCCATCTCCCACCATGCTACAGTTTGGTGTCGTGTTAAATAATTTGAGTTTAAGAACCCTGTGTTGTGGGAGCACATTAAAATGATTAGCAGTTACATAATCATTTTTTACCACTGGAAAACAACATGGTGCAACTCTGTGTCCCCGAGGGCAACGAAGCTATTTACAAATTACAATAATTGCTCAGAGCCGATGCAGAAGCAAGTTAGACTGCCGAGCTAGATTCCTCTTGAGAGTGAGGTCAACCAAGGATCATTTTAATCTATCAATTTGCTTATTGGAAGTCTGCTCACAGCTTGAGCTCTATGACTCATGGTTTGTGGAATAATTCCAGGGCAAGCAGTGGCAGTTTGTGACCAGTCCACTTATCATGAGCACTGATGTAGCTAAAGATTATCAACAAACATGACTTGCATTTGCTTGAAAAATGGATGCCCTCATCAGAATAAAACCAAGAGATTGCATCAATCGCACTGCCCTAGATCACTGAAAATGCACATCCCTGTAATTTGTTGGTTATGATTAAAACCTTTTTTATTTGTTTTATTTTAAGGAGAAAGAGGCTGAAGTGAGGCACAACGAGGAGGTGCTACAGAGTTTCAAAAAGCAGGCAGCCATGTCTGCCACCGAGGTTAGTAAGAGTTGGAACCATAGACACATACATGAACCACCTTTCACAGCGTATCTCATGAGTTCCACCACACCTGCCACAACTATCACCTTGGTGAGAGGACATTTGTGCCCTCTATGACTTCTATCTGTGCGTCAGGTGTGCGAGTTGCAGTCGTCCCTGTCAGCGTGTAGAGAGGAACTGACCTCCTACCTGCAGCAGATGGAGGAGGTAAAGGAGATCTATGAGACTGAGCTGCAGAAGAAGAGCAACAAGGTGTAGTATTGCATCGTCACTACTACTAATACAGCAGTGGGGCATCAATGTTGTGTGTGTGTGTTTGCTGTCTTTTGGGATTCAAACGTCTCAACAAGAGTAGAACTCCTGGAAACTGAGTTACTTGTGATGACCATTGCCCGACCTTATTTTCATGCAAGGGCCTCTCCTCAGGCTAATCTTATCCCTCTTTCCTCTCTCTCCCTCCCCAGCTCTCCTCTCTGCAGGAGAAGCTCCACAGCACCAGCCTGGTTTGTCAGAGCTCTAGTGAGCAGAACCTGCAGCTCCAGGTTTCTCTCCAGCAGCAGCAGACCATGCTGACCGAGAGCACCGCCCGCATCGCCGAGCTGGAGGAGAGCCAGAGCCTGCTGCAGAGACAGGTAGATCAGAGAGAGTTACAGGCTTTCCTCGAGTTCTGGAGAGCAGAGAAAACTTGAAAACGTAGATCTGAAAATGTATAAAACCTTGTGGATTGTCCTTGTTGGCATTTTTTTTTTTTTTTTGAATTTTGCCTATAATCTCATTAAAAGAGATGGAAGTGTCTTCAGAAATAAATTACTGTCTAATAATTACACTGTCTAACTTCAGTTTTACAAATTTTTAATATTGCACTTCTATACTTGACTTGCATTTCTTCAGCATTAACTTTTTCCCGCATTCTAGTTCTTTGCTTTGCACTCAGGGCTCATGGTATTTCTATAATGTCTCACTTATTGTGTACAAAGACATTTTCCATATTTTACAGCAGAAGCAAAGTTTATTGTCAGTAAGCCGAACAAAAACAGTTATAACAAATGAATGGCCATTTAATGAACAGTATAAGAGCTTTATTTTAATATGTAGTATGCACAGAGAATTGTTTTGGCTGCATAGACTGATATACTTTACACAAATTAAAAACTTGTGGAAAATCTGCATCATTGCTTGAGTTAAATAACAAATTTGAGCTTGTGATTTGATTAAAATGGCTCACCACATTTTAGCTGGTGGTTGTACTTTCTGCAGTGTCTCTTCTCACAACAAACACAGCACAATGGTCTCCATTCATTGAGCAGAGCCAGAGAGGGACACTGACTTGGAGCCAGCCTCTCTGTACATAAAGATCTGCTCCTGGTAACGGACTGGAGACCAGATGACACTGTCTCTAAGGATGGATTGTCTGGAAGACTCCATTAGTTTTTGTGTCTTAGTTTGAAGCAGGGGGTCAAACTCACTTCAGAGGAAAGTGTCACACTCAAGTTTCAGGCCAGAACTAATGAAATCTAAAAAAAAAAGCGCAGATATCCCTCATCTTATTGTCTATTTTGTTAATCTTTTGTCAATTTCGTTCAATTAACTACACTGTGGGACAATTAAAAATATATGGTGAGTCTTGTATGTCACATATGTCTTCTAGGCCAAGTGAATCAAAGTGAAATGCTCTAGTTTACATTACTGTATAACAAATGGTTTCATTAAGGAATTTCTCTCTAATCTGTTTATCAATAGATACGTTTTTTTGTTAAAGAAATAAATTATCCATCTGTTAGACGTTTGGATAATGGCAGTCATATATAATACATTAATTTATCCTTGAAACTGCAATGGAAATGCTTGACAGTTCTAATGTGACTGAACCACGTCACACGAGTCATTTTATCCAGGGCAAATTCATTTTTATCTTTTCTTTATAGCCTTGTAAGTGTAGTCTCTTGAAAGACAACACTTGAAAAAGAAGACTTGATAAAGAAAAATATGCACGATATGGATGACCTGCTTATTTGAATTTAGGGGAAAACAAAGATTGGTGCTGACATTGAGGTGCGTGTCCCCTAGGTGTCTGGTCTGGAGCAGGAGCTGGAGCGCGCCCGGGTCTCCCTAGAGGAGGAGGTGAGGCGCAGAGAGAGGGAGGCCGAGGAGAAGGACCGGGACACGCAGGAGAGGAACCAGCAGAGCGCGCAACTCTCCGAGTCCGTCACGTAAGAACAACAATGCCCACAAAGACACTCAGAACACAGGGAACAGAGAGTCAGAGAAGTAGGTCTGATAAGAAGGAAACATGAGTGGGATTTTTGTGAATTGAAGGGTGTTGAGGTATGGATTTTGTTGGCGGCAGTGCTTGCTAAATCCCCACTGAGGGTAACTGATTGCACTCTATTTTTGTCTATTTACTGACAGAAGACTTGTAAGTTTGCTGCTCTCCTTGACCCGCAGCACAGATGAGCAACACCCTGTGGGGCAGAGAGTCTTATGACTACACCACATCCCAGCCCATTTTCTCCGGGCATGTGTGCATGCTTATGTTCTTGATGCTCCTTAACTAGCCTGACCCCTCCCCTCCACCCTATGATTGGGTAAATATATAAATGGGAATCTCGCTTTTCAGAAACTAGAAGATTGTAGCTAGTATGTGTTAGGGGCAGCTTCACTCTGCAGGGACCCTGGTCACCTTTTGTCTTAGGGACATTTTTAAATGCTAGTTTGTAACTGTGCCATCAAGAGGCATGTTTGCTTAGCTTAGTATAGGTTCTCTAATAGTTCTGGAGGCTGTTTGTCCTTTTTTCCAAGTAGTGCGGCAACGTTGCTTTAAGACTACGATGGGAGCCATATTCACATTAAGGTGGGGAAATGGAAGGAGAAGTGGCATGCTGCGCTTTGTATTCTGTCAAAGCTCTCATGGTTTAAAGATGTGTGTCCCAGCTTGTATGTGTGTTTGTCTGCACATGTTGCATGCCTCCAGCTGTCATGCTAATGAATGGTATGTGTACTGTGCCAAATCTATGCTTATGTTCCTTTTACTTAATAGCACTTTGTAACTAACTGCTGTATATCTTTGTCCGTTTGTGTCTTACTGCAGCCATCTGACGTCAGAGATGAGCAAGTGCCGTGGGGAGCTGCTGTCCAAGGAGTCGGAGCTGCAGCGTCTGAGGAGGGAGACCAGCATCAAGACTTCTCAGATCAGCCGCATGGAGGAGAGCCTGCAACACACACAGAGCCTGCTCGACAAAAAGAGCGACATGGGTATGACACCTCTTTTTCACCGTACCGCCTCAAAGAGGAAGGTTAGGTGAACTACTGGAAGAGAATATCAGTAGTCAAGGTGGAAATCTTGCTGTGATCTGGAGAAATTGAAGCAATTCATTGAATTTTTATTAAAGATGAACACTAAGGGCAGGGGGTTTAAATTAAAATAAAAGTCACTTGAAGCCAGAGCTGAACACACATTATACTGTCAGATCTCATTCCTCATGTGATAGTTTGTTCACAATTCTTCTTTTGAAGTTGGTCAGCTTATGATTTCAAAGACAATTGAAACACCTTGACACTCTCAATATTCTCCTTCACACTCTCTCTCTTATCCATTTCTCTTATCCGTCTCACCCCTCTTAGTGGTGGATCTGGAGGAGAAGCTCCATCAGAGCGAGGCGGACAGGGGGAACTGTGTCCAGCGGGTTCAGACCCTGGAGGGACAGCTTCAGGCGGTGCGCGGAGAGCTGACCGACACTCTGGAGCAGCTACAGGAACTTAAGGATGTTCTGCAGAGAACCCAGACCATCGCAGACGAGCGCAAGGCCTCGGTGGAAAAATTGACTGTGGAACTTAGGTGAGGACACGCCCACATGTAAATACGCCTCTGCACACAGAGACAAGTGGAAAGTCTCAAACGGAGAAAACGCCCCTGTATCTCAGATGAGGTCACCCACTGTGCCTGACTCATCTATATTCAAAAACAATACCCATATTGTGCACATGTATCACGCATACAAACGGTTATACATGGACTCCTTTTGCGAAACACAAACACATGCACACACACCAACATGGACCCTGGTTTTGTTCCAGTGTCCAGTTGTACACTTTGTCTAAACCGTATGCCATAGATCATGTTGATCTATGGATGGATAATCTTTATTCTCCTATGAACTGTGTCTCTTGAAGGACGTCTTCCTGACCAACCTGATGGAATAATAATGTTTGCATACATTTTTAGTGTGCATTTCATCTCATAATCTTATTATTTTTTACCATAATATTCTTTTTACCATATTCTTTTTAGATTTTTATTAAGGGGAATCCATTGTTATGCAAGATGTAATAATGTAAATTTATGTTTAATATTGGATTTATATTGGATAAGTTCTCATTATCTAAATGAGGTCCTTTTTTTTGTAACTGGTATAATTTGTCATGTAACTTGTTGTGACTAATTTGTAGTGTTGCCATGTTAAATATCTTGCTGTTGATTGTGTTGTAATATTTTTCTATTTTAAGACCCGCTGACAAAGATAAACACTATGTAAAAGTAAATCACACGCAGCGTGTAACAGGCTGTTTACAAGTACAGTACATCAAGCACCCAAGGGCCCTCATGCTCATAAACGACTGAATACACTTCCTGTGTAAATGAACAGAACGGGATGCTGCGTATTTCACACAGACTATCAATCATTAATAGTTCCATTGGATCCTGTTTGGAGGTTGTGGATATTTTATTGTCTTTCAGAACACAAAGCACACAGGCAGGGGCTTATTAACAGGAACATGACAGATGGTGGATACAGAAAATGCCCTTTGAAGAAGGATTGTCTGTTTCTAATACAAGTGTCATCAGCTAGATTATAGGCGTAAGCCTCTTTCCACACAGGTTTTACATGAGAAACACTGAAAAGACTACATGAATTAATTCAATCAGTTAGTTAAATAAGTTCAAGTCAACTCTCAGTCTCACTGAAAGGCAGCTCCAACCCAAAATGAATCCCCAGGTTTTACCTAAAGCACCTCACAACACCGAGGGGCAACGTTTTGCCTGTATTATTTGAGCCCTGTAAGAAACAAACCACTAACCCAAACAATCATCACCACCAGTTAAACTACAGAGGAGCACTTCAGGTCTCCTGTCCTCATATGACTTGATGTAGTATTTACAAATGCGGTACTAATTAAGAGATTTGATAAGCAGTTCAATAGCGGTATGTGTGTGTGTGTGTGTGTGTGTGTGTGTGTGTGTGTGTGTGTGTGTGTGTGTGTGTGTGTGTGTGTGTGTGTGTGTGTGTGTGTGTGTGTGTGTGTGTGTATGTGTGTGTGTGACTTCACAGGGAGATCAAGAGGGAGTTGGAGGAGAGAACTCACGAGGTCCTAGACATGGACAATGCATTGAAGGAAAGACAGGGGGAGCTCCAACAGAGAACAAAGCTGGTACAACGCACACACACACACGCATTTGTGTGTTTATAGGGCTGGATGATTACAGTGAAGACTTGATGTAATTTGCTGAATACTTTTTTCATCCCATCTTTTCTCTCTCTCTCTCTCTCTCTCTCTCTCTCTCTCTCTCTCTCTCTCTCTCTCCCCCCCCCCCCTCTCGTTCTTCTTCCTCTCTCCTCGCACCCCCCCTCTCATTTTCAGCTGGGCCAGTTGGATGTGGCCATCAGAGACCATAAGCAGGAGATGGAGAGGAAGGTGGAGTCTCTGCAGCAGAGCCTGGAAGCCAGAGAGAAAGAGCTGAGAGACACGCAGAGGGAGCTCAAAGAGAGAGACATGAAGGTTCGGACTCGATGCAGTCGTCTCGGAGGCTGAACTTTGTAACCGTAGAATAAGAATGAAGGGAAAGGGCACTGCTTGGTGTGTCAGAGTAAATGTCTTTCACTACACCTGAGATGGCTGCAGAAGAATATTAATAATGTTGAGTGAAATGTCTTTATTGTGGCACTGCCATACCTCAGTCTTATAAGAGCTGTACACCAAACCTAAGCCTGTTTCTATGGACATGTTCATGTATCGGCGTGTTAATGAGTTCACTGTATCGGCCTATCGTTTCCATGGTCCCCATTGAGGAGGAAAAAAACATGTGGAGACTGGACTGACCAAAAGGAAAACATATCTTCACTTCACTAACAGTGATTCATGGTGATTTCTGTTTTCACTCAACCTTAGTAGACATTTGGAGGGACACATTTTCACCTTGTTCTTTTCAGGTAGTCTTTCTGATTGAGAGTTTAGAGCTGCTTAAAACAGAATGACTTGAGATATAATGCTATCCTACATGTAGAGTTCATTAATAACATTTTATGAGGAAAAAATCTAAAATCTAAATATTTAATTAATCAATAAATGCTTACAGGCTATCACATTGGTCGTTACCTGAAATTAAATGTGTTATGATGGAGACCATCAAAGCGTGTGTGTGTGTGTGTGTGTGTGTGTGTGTGTGTGCTAGGACTCCCAGGAGCTGGGCCAGCAGCTGCGTGTGTGTCAGGAGAAACTTCAGAATGTAGTTCAGGAGCTTCAGGAAACCCAGTCTCACTGTGAGGCTCTGGCCCGAGAGCTGGACCACACCCAGCAACAGACAAAGGAGAAGGTGGGGTCAAATCAGATCTGTGAAGTACTCAACAGATAACTTTATTTAATGTTTTTTTTGTTCAACCATCTTATCTCACCCATTTGTGCATTTTCTTCACTTCATTACATGACTATATTATTCTGCATCCTAACTTTGTCTGAGATACAGTATGTGTCACAGGCCTTGTCTTAGACGCTGCAAAAAAAAAGTTATTTATTCCAGTATTGAGTCTCCAAATCTTATTATATTATATCTTATCTTATTATTAAGTGAAAAAAGCTGTCTAGTGTGAGATAATTTTTCGTGTTTCCAATGCAAACCAACTTGTTTCAAGAATTTCCTTGAATCAAGTGTAATTTTCTTGATACTAGTAGAGTGATTGGCCTTATTCTGCCTTGTTTTAAGGTACTGACACTTGTTTGTACTGACCTGGGACAAGTGAAACTCCATTGGAAACAAGTGGAATTATCTTGCACCATTGGCGGATTTTTTCACTTTTAAGAAAAATTAGATAAGGCTATGAGAATGAATGTCTTGTTAAGATGGACATTTTTGCAGTGACCTACTGCACTACCGCTACCAGTGATTTGTCCATGTTATAGACATTTGGGCCATCCAACAGACTGTATATGTGCTTTATGTTTGTCCCCGTGTGTGTGTGTGTGTGTGTGTGTGTGTGTGTGTGCGCGCATGTGTGTTTGCAGGAGACTCGACTGTGTCGTGTGGAGGAGGAACTGGCTATGAAGGAGGCGCGCTGGCTGCAGTCTGAGGCCAGGCTACAGGGCACAGTCACCTCCTTACAGCAGGAGCTGGAGCTGGAGAGGGAACAGCACAGCATGGAGGTACGGAAGCTACTGGGGCTTAAAGACTGGCATCGGTTTCCTAGGTCTATACGCTGAATCAATCAAACTGAATTAATGTCAAGATGGCGACAAAACAGTCAAGTTTATGTGACAACAATTTGGAAGTTCTGCAACCGTCAGACCAGTCCTTCGACTAGTTTTTTTTTTTTTTTTCTTAAAGTAGCCAAACTGTTAGCATAGTAATTAGAGAGAAATAGTTCTATAGTGTTGGCCCCATGTAGGCTTATTGAGTTGTTAAATTGTACAAAACTTGGCTAAGCCTTAGACTCAACTCTTGGGGTGTCCCAAATGCATCTCTAAGTTAATGATCTTAGTGATAAGATTGTAATGTGACATCATAATATTATCGTGATAATATAACATCATTTGGTCAGGACTTGTTGAAGCACTTATACATTTTGTCAGTGCGTACATTTTTCTGTCCGTCTTTCTCTGACTATGCAATGAAGGTCTTTCTCTGATGTTTTCGGTTTTGGATTGACCTCTTTCTGGCCCTCTCCGTCTCTATATGTCTGTCTGTTTGTCCTCTGTATCTCTGTCTGCTTTCTCTTTCTCTTCCTCTTTTCACACCAAAAGCACTTGTGTCAGTTCCTTATTTCTTAACTTTCTCTCCTTATCACGTCATCACTCCCACACATCTGATAGCATCTAAATTCCCGTTGATATCTTTTCAGCGTGCCCTTTGCCCTCCCCAATACATTTGTCCTCTTTTAGTCTTTCCTCTTCCCTCTCTCCCTCTTCAACCACTCACCTCTCTTCTCTCTCCTGCTCTCTTTCCCCCTCCTACGATTTCTTATCTCCTCTCTGTTGTGTCTTTCCTTGTCCTGCTGCTACCTTGGTCCTTACCAGACTGTTTCAAAGGGAGGTGGATTATATTATGATCGGAGCAGCATATCCACTTTGAATCAAGCAATTCAATTCAATTAAAATAACAATGACGCCGTGAGGGCCCCTGTGTGGGCAAACTTCACCCTGCTGAAGTGTCCTTGAGCAAGACACTGAATCCCTACCAGCTCCAGGGAGGTTGTTTTGTTGCTGACCTTGCTCTCTGACCTCCATCGAGGCGGCAAGTGAAAAGAGAATTTCCCTACAGGGATCAAAAAAGTATCACATTATCATTATCTTGCCTCTGTCTCACCACTCTCCTTTCCCCTCCTCCCTCCCCCAGCTGGCGTCCCTGCAGCAGACTCGAGGCCAGCTGCTCAAAGTCTCTGAGCAGATCTCCTCCACCATGCGTTCCTCCCAGGAGCAGCTCACCGCAAAGCTCCAGCTGAGCCAGACCCAGCTGGACCAGGCCAAGGCCCAGTGCGACCAGACCAAGGCCCAGGCCTCGCAACTGCAGTCCCAGCTAGACCAAACCATGGCCCACCTGGACCAAACCAAGACCGAGTTAGATCACACCACGACCCAAGCCAGTCACCTCCAAACGCAGTTAGACCAGAGCCAGACTCAGCTCCTCCAGAGCAGAAACCAACTGGAGCAGAACAGGACACTGTATGACCAGGCCAGGACCCAGAACAGTCATCTCCAAGCCCAGCTGGAGCAACTCCGGGCCCAGTTAAATCAAGCCAGGGCCCAGGCTGCACAGCTCCAGACTCAGCTCCATGCCTCCGAGAAGACCATGGAGACCTCCAGCGAGACCCTGCTCATCAAGGTAGAGTTGTGTATAAAACCTGTAGCATGTAGCTGCAGTGTGAACGTAGCCAAGATTGCTCTATGGGAGCGTATCAGTGCACAGAATTCACTTTCCTATACTTTATCAGTGTATTTATCCTCTCTCACCTCCTGCAGGAGTCGGAGGTGACCCGCCTCCAGGCCAGGATCTCCAGTATGGAGAGAGCCGCCGACCGCCTCCACTCCACCACGCCTACCAGCCATCCGCCTCCATACACACACACACTCTCCCTCCCTGCCCTGCACACACACACACCCTCCCCTCCTTGCTCCCCCAAACGCCCTCAAACAACCACCCACTCTCCCACACACTCGCACACACATACTCGCTCGTCACCCACGGCTCACACGCACCTCCGGACCAGAAACCCTTTCCCTGTCTCAGTTCCTCACCTGTCTAACCAAACCGACCGCCACCAATCTTGCGACTGGCTGCAGACCAGCAGCGTTGATTCCTCCCTGGATTTACCCCAGAGCCTGAAGGCCACGCTGAGGGAAGCTCTGACCCAGCAGCCGTGGGAGTCCTCCTCCCTCTCCATCTCCCCCTTCCCCGACACGGTGGACCACAGCTGGCAGGGCCTGAGCGCTATGGAGGCCACCGCAGCCACCGACTTCTCCTTCAACCCCCTCACCTACATGGTGGACAAACTAGACGGCCAGGAGGGGCAGGAAGACGAGGACAGAAACCCCAACATGGATGCTGCCTCGGGGCAGGAGGAAGGTGAGGAGGAGGTGAACATGAGTACTCTGACCGGGATGCTGAGGTTTGTTAACCAGACGTTGGCCATGCAGGAGGACACTTCTTTATGGAGCTCGACGGGGCAATCGCAGACCGGACACAGCCTCACGCTACAGGTAACAACCTCACTCACCTCAAGCATAACGATAAAGATGACGATAAAGAGCTGTAGTCTGACTATTAAACTCTATGGATGGCTGCCGGAGTGTTTATGATCACCTAAATTAGTGCTGAAACGCTTAGTCGATTAATCGATTAGTCTGTCGACAGAAAATTAATCGATAATAATTTTGATAATCAATTAATCGTTTTAGTCATTTATCAAGTAAAAATACCAGATTTGCTGGTTATCGCTTCACAAATGCTAAACTTTGCTTGCTTTTCTCCATTTCATATCATAAAAAGAATGCTTTGGGGTTTTTTCGGCTGCTGATCAGGTAGCAAACAACTTTAAGACATCACTTTGGGCTCTGGTAACTTGTCATGGGCATTTGTCATTATTTTTGTCATTCTATAGACTAAATGATTAATTGAAAAAATAAGCAATAGATTAATCGATAATGAAAATAAATGTTAGTTGCAGCCCTAAGCTAAATGAATTTGTGAGATGTCCAATCCCTAAAAATACCTAAAACTTTTCTTTGCTGTAGGCTGAATAACTTTTGGTCTCTTTTTTTCCTTGCATAAGGCCTCTGATTAGGTTTCAGTATCCCTAGGTTTACTCCTAAATGTTATCAGGAATGGATTGACTTTAAATTGTGATTCTGAAACAAAACATATAGGTGTGTGTTTGATATATTGTGGTTGCCACAGGATATATTGTGGGTGTACTTCCGTGATAAAGTCACACTGGCGGCTGCTGAAGAACTATATTGTGTTTGATGTTGATGCCTTGGGTTTTCAGGGGAGAGATTGTTTGGTAGGTGATACTGTGGGTTCCAGTTGACATGTTGTTTTTTACTTAATTTCATGTCTATGGACTATGTCATTACAGCAGAGGGGTTTCTTCCTGAGGAAATAAGCTTGTTCCACTGTTGTGTCCCTGATCCGTGTTTCTGTTTCACTTGTAGAGGGACCTCAAGGACACATGAAGCTGTGCTGCCAAGGACATTAAAGAGTGGAGATTGCAGTCTGCTCACTCTGTTTACATAGTTGTCATCTTTGTCTGTTTTTGTCTGTGTGTGTGTGTGTGTGTGCAGATTTTATAGGAACCAGAGTTGTGTGTGTGTGTGCGTTTTATAGTCCAACATTTATTAACATTCCACATTAAATCTTTCCATTTGGTGTGTGTTATTTAAATCAAGCTGCAGGCCAAGCAGTGTCGTCTGTCAGGGATTGGATGTATTATCACTCCAGCTCAGACTACCACTAGTTGGTTGGCTACCAGTCTATTATTTTTGTGTTTTTATATAAATGTAGTATTTTATTTTGTGTCCTTCCTTCACCAATATTTGTATATTTTTTACATAACTCTAGATAAGATAAATGAATGACTTTAATAGAATAAAAGATGTTTTTTATATTGGTGTTTTGATTTTTCTTTGTGCATGTTGTGTAGTGTCTACTAATGTGGTTATTCCTTATTGAAGGACGGTCTAACTAACCCACATCTGTTTGGATGTTCCTGTGTTGATGAAGACTGTGGGGTCGAGTTACCAGAACAGCGGGTAGTTTCCTGTCTGGGAGAGGAATTTGTGGGTCAGGACTCTGGGGGGGGGGGGGGGTTGTGCTGAATCTGAATCCAACTCAAGCTGGCTGAATTGGATTTGGCACGCTGACGTGGTTTACATAACAAGAACATCATAAATGTGCAGTGGAGACTTTTAGGATGAGTTTTGCTCCTCAAAACATGCACACTTCTTACTCATATCAAATTCAGTGCTGCGACCTCTATAGGTAGGAGTTAATGATCAGTGTTTATAGATGGAAGGACAGTGAAGCTAGGGGAAGCAGTTTGAACTCAAGTTGATTGTTTGAAATCTTTGAAGAGATGTACCTATACCCACTTTTCATTGTTAATACTGATTCACAACCTTTTGTGTGAGCTAATAGGGTACTGATCCAGTGCAAATTCATGTTTTCTCTTGAATAACGCTACAGCTTTGACTTTGAGCATGACTGAATTATACCATACTACTGCCTTTTGATAACTTTTTAACCCCAGTTTATGTCATCAGATCTGACAAAAACAAAACAACGAAAATACCGATCACTTATTCCAGTATGAATCACTAGTTGGACTTGCAGTGGGTTGGTCGGATGCTGAAAACAATAAAGTCACTGACCTACATGGTGACCTGGTGCATGTTTACACTCACCGCAGGCTGCAACGGTTGTTGGGAAATGATTTGTTCTCTTTGTGTATCTGTGTGTGTGTCTGTGTGTGATAGAAAGTACATGGGTGGGTGGGCGTGTGTGTGTTTGTGTTGACAGATGAGACAAAGACTGCAATCGTCTCTGTTAGCAAGCCACACACCATGTCAGGGTGGGAGGTGCTTGTCTAAAATGAAGTCGACCAGGTTTTTCCAAGCTGCTGTGACTAATCATGTTAGTATGTTAAAGCATTTCAGACTGTGTTTCTGGTTAATGCAGTTAGATGTGCAGAATCTTAAAGCCTTTTCATTCCAACGATCAGCGTCTCTCACATCCACCTCTCTCACATCCACCCACATTTTCTTTCTCTTCCCCTTCTCGTTCTCAGTAAAGAGGATGTGGGTTTTCAGTTTCAGCCTGTCGCGTGCCACCTCGCTGCACACTAGACCCTGTGAAAGCTCCTGATGTGTATTTTGCAACAGCTTAAAGTATATGGATGTTCCCACAGAAAAGAGCAATTCTCACTCTTCTATGAAAACAGCTGATAAGGTTCCTCAATATGGATAGCTGTGATTTAGCCACTCTTTCTCTATCTTTGCATTTTTTTTCTTATTACACTTTAATTTGATCTGACACATGCACTGGACTTTATGTAGGGTTTTTTTGAAGAGGGAAGGGATTTAAGATGTTTAACATGTATGTTATGATAATGTTAGACTGCTGCAGATGCAATACCAGAACCTAGCCTGAGGGGTTATTTCAGGTAGAGGTTACCACAGGGACACGCACACTAGGTCCGTGGGGGGAATATCTGCTGCACACTAGTTCACCACATTAAACAAGGCAGCAGCTAGTAGTGTTTATCAGTTTAAACACTGCATAGGGGAAGCACAGTGCAGTTACTAAACCATGAAGAAGATCCGTGTTTGCTCATTGTAATATCAGGAAGTTTTCTCTGTAGAGGCGGACTAGAGGAGCTGCCATACTACCTAAAAGAAATATAATCTGTTTTGGTTTCAGTGGAATATTTTTAAGTCACTTGAGCTGCCTCAGAAGCCTTTCCACTCCACCAAGATGTTCTGAGAGTCAGACCAGCAGACAATATACTATAGGTTATCTGTGTCCATGGCTTTGGCAGAATCTCCTTGGAGTCACTCGTCCATTCACAGTGACAAATGCCTTTCTATACCAGTCATCAAGGAGCTGTGCTGTCTTTATCTGACCGCCAAGGTAGTGGTCACTCTCCAGCCTTATCACCAGCAGCACACCCAGCAGGCCTAACAATACCTGTGACATGGCCTCACTGGAAAAACCTATAAGGCCTGTGCTTGTGTTTTCACAGTGCAGCACCAATCTGTACCAGCGTTGCCTCAGTTCTGGTCGGAGCTATAGATAGACAGTTCAGCTTTTGCCAGTTTTAGTGGCAGCCCATGTAAGATCAGATAAAAATTTTATGATCCCTGTGGGGAAACATGGCAAAGCTCTGCAATCTTTAGTGCGTGGCCATTGCCAAGAAAAACCTCTGATCCTATGCCAGATGATTTTTTTTTTAATTTGCAAGTCAAACAGCCACGGTTGTGGTGTGTATTAGTGCATATTTTCAGCCAACACCTCTTGAAGAGAAAAGCAGAATCAAAGCATCCATAGTACAACCTGTCATACAACCGGTCATGCTCTTTCCATGGCTCTGGTTCTAATAATTCCTGTTCAGTGTAGTTTTCATCAGCTGCTTGCAGCCGGGTCGGCCCAGTGCGGTTTAGCCAGGTCCAGCGGTGCGGTCTGACTCAGCAGGATGGAAAACAACCTGTCCTGGTTGACATTGCTAAAGGTCATCGTTATCTCCTCCCACAGCACTCCACAATCGCCAAGCTGCAGATCACCGGCTTTGACCTTTCCCTTGTTGAACTGAACTTTTAAACAGAAAGGCTGTGAGCGGGCATCTTGGCAACAGTTTCTATGGCGACTCAAAGTAATGCTGGTTTGCTTCTCAGCCTGGAGAGATACTGAGGATAAATTGGCTATGTGGTTGCTGAAGTTGATTTGGTTTGACTGACGTTTCTGCCCGCTTGTCAGGAGACGCCACAGTTCCTGCTCAGTGTCCCGTCACGGTTATCTGTGACTTAGTTGACACTCCATATCCAAACCAGTTATCATGGCTGTACTGTGGACACTTTCTGGAGCAAGTGGTAAGATAATGGTGGGGTTTAGACGGGTCTGGTGGAGCCACATTGCTGCCTTGTAGGGGAGGCCTGAGGGTAAAGCAGCAACGTGGTTTTTAATGGGCTCACTACCTGAAACCTCAAGTCATTTTGCTGTTTTTCAAGTTCAGCAAGTTAAAGGGATTGTTAGGGAATTTGTATGATAGTTTCTTTTTGAAGATCGCAAATGTAAACATACAGCACATGTGTCAGTGTGTTATAATGCTGCTTATATTCAGCATATCAACTCAACCAGTGAGTGGGTGTCTTGCCAACAGGAAGCCTACACTGCAAAATAATAATAATAAATCTAATATAACATTTTGTTTGGTAATTGAGCAAAATGCTGTGTTACATTTACCCTGTCTCCTTTTGACTTCACCTTCTGATTGAATTAATTATTTGCTTATAAAAAGCGGGGGCACATTTCTGCTTCATTTGCTGTGGTGAGGTTAACCACTTTGGTAGTGTCACTTTTCACAGTGTAAGCCTCTGATAAGAGTCTAATCCATTCTGGGTTGGGTGTATTGTCGCTGAGGGTCTGCATCAGTCCGCTGTCAGTGTGTGGCACAATGGGGCTCCAGCCAGGCACACGAGTGGCATGTCACATCCTGCAGTCTGGCACCAGAGACAGAGATAAAACAAATGACTTCAGAGTAGCGGAGCTGCCTCCTCACTGGTGGAGTTACAGGGAGAGGATTTTTTGAACCGACATGCCAGTAGAACAGAATGGAAAGTGAGCGAGAAAAAGTTCATTTGGATGCATGAAAATGGATGAAATTGATTTGTCATGGCTTGAAACAAGGCTCATTATGTGTTTGAAGCTTCAGAGACAATGAGCTTTGGGAAACTTTGACAAAACGGATGGAGGGGAAACCTGTGAAGCCCATCAGACGTAAAGCACAAAGACACTGGCACAGATGTTTCCCCTCTCTACTGCTCCTTCAGCTGCACAGTTGAATCTGATGGTCAGCTGAGTGTCATTTTAGTTGAAACGTGTTAACATGGCAGGCACATACATGAACACAAACAGTAGACAAAGTATGTTAGAGGACACACACACACCTACAAATGTCACATGCCCTTTTGTTTTGATGTGGGATCACTTGATGACCAGCTGTGGATTTCTTAAGTTGCCTGTGTCTAATGAATGCCAAACATTCAGACCCTTAGGAGAACGTTTCATCTTGCTCTGCTTCAATTATGCGCAAAATTGACATTGCATACAGGCCAAGTGATGATAACGTTTGGGAGGATTTTTACATTTTTGTTTTGCAAAACTTTCAAACAATGACATGGGATGTTAATACTGTGCAGTTTATCATCCCATCAGACTTCCTTTCATACTGTGAAATGCAGAAAAGCGTTCTTTATCAGCAGCAGCAACATGACTGGATAATGTGGTTCTGTTTGGCCCTCGCCTCACGTAGCTCACTGTATCCTGCAGACAAAAGAGAAGTAGGTTACAAAAGTACTGAACTTCTGCACTTGATTAGCAGACCAAAGGGACATTTTAAGGAAGGAAAAGAGGTATTTATTTCTCAAGGCCTAACTCTCAGAAAAAAAATTAACTGAATTTGGACGTGGTGAGTCATGTGTGAACAAGGCTGGCCTTGTCTTGTTGGAACATTCATTGACAGCAGATTTTAATGTCAGCAGATGGCATCAGATTTGGTGTGGAGTGTCTTCTCAGTTATGAGAAACTTCTCATGAAAGTGAGAAGTTTCCAAACACTCCAAACTCCAAACACCTTTAATAACCTGGGATGGCACTGAGCTGTGCCTGCTCTATAAAGTAGCAGGCTTTATGTCTCAGTCCCTGCCTGTATATGGTTTTGTACCTGCAGATTGTATATGTTGTCAGGAGTTATGGCTTCCCTACTGCAGCGACGGGCAGGACAGCACATTGCAGCCATGTTGCTCATCGCTTCTGAGGTGAGGAATCTGGCCATGCATAAACAAACACTGTCTACTGAGGACAAGGATCGGAAGAGACTGGGTGTAACCTGTGTGAGCATGCCTGTAGGTTCGAGCTGGGATTTGCTGTGTTTCATAAGCTCTGCAGCAGGTTCAGTGCAGAGAATCAACAAAGGGCATAGCTTTAGGAAATTATGTGTTCAGTCTGGGTAATGAGACAGTACCGATCCAAGCCAATGTTTTGCATCCTCTCTGATTGGTATTTCTGCTGTCTACAGTAGAGATGGAGAAAACTGGAGGGGAATCAGAGTCCTAAACTGAAATCTTGCCTTTAAAATCATTCAAAATATATTTGTCTGGACTAAGACTAATCAAACTAATAAATCAGCACAATTTGCGAAGCAGCTTCATATGGTCTTTCTTTTTTTTAATCTTGTTTCCCCTGTAGAGGAAGTCAAAGGGTGGCACCTTTTCCTTTCTTGTTTTGTTTTTTTTAAATCAAAGGACAAAAGAAATCAGACTGTGGAGAAATACAGTCAGAATATTATTATTATTATTGTTAAGTAACTCAGCATAGCTTCACGAGCTTTGTTTTTCACTGAGTACTTTTTAATCTGCACTATTCCCTCTGGCAAGTAACACTTAAAGTGTATGCCAGACCTATCCCGCTATAGATGTATGACTTTACTGGAATGATGCACAGCCTGCCAGAAGCACCTTCATCCTTCCTGTAACTGATTCAGCCGACCAATCAATGCTCTCCTGCTGCGGCAGCGTATTGATGCCACAGTGGGAAAAAAAAATCGGCTCAGTATCTAGATCTTTTTCTCGTTATAACAAGATATTTTCACGTTATAATGACATCTTTTCTCGTTATTACGACATACCAACTTATCTCATTATAACGAGAAACGTTTCTCGTTATAATGAGATACCAACATATCTCGTTATAACGAGAAAAGTAGAAACTTTCAAATGTTATGGGAAAAAGATCTATAGCCTAATGAGAAAACAGCCTATGGACATCGGAGAAATTGAGAATGGCTCGTTTACACGATTTAATCAAGTTGACTAATTTAGACTCATGGAATGAGACAACTCAGCAACAATCAGACAGGGGGCTTCACATGGATCCATACCATAAAGACATATGAGCACGCACGCACACGTACACGCGCGCGCGCGCGCACACACACACACACACACACGCACACACACACACGCACAGTAATCTCTTACACACAGTCACATAAGAAACCAGTATGGTGTTAAGTCTACAACATATAATGGGATGCTGGATGGTACAAGCTCCACACTGCATCAACAATAAACTGCACAAACATTTCACTTTCAATGCTCAGCACTGCAGCCAGCTGGCTAATACAGTCAACTCAACTCATCCTGACTCAGACACAATCAATATCTCGTTACAACGAGAAAAGTTTCTCGTTGTAACGAGATATGTTGGTATGTTATTATAACGAGAAACGTTTCTCGTTATAACGAGATAAGTTGGTATGCCGTAATAACGAGAAAGGATGTCATTATAACGTGAAAATATCTTGTTATAACGAGAAAAAGACCTCGTACGAGATACTGAGCCTATATTTGTCTCCCACTGTGACTTCAGTACGCTGCCGTGCTCCTCCATACACAGACCAGACCATAAGCAGCCTGAACACTCCCCCCCCCCCCCCCCTCCCTCCCTCACTACATTAAAACACAAAGACGCTCCAGGCTCAGGTCATTCCCACATCTACTGCCTCCATCGTCGGATCCTCTCCTCTCTCCTGTGTGATTCTTCTTGCAAACTGTGAGTTCACTTTTTCCAGTCGAAATGCATGCAGCAGCGCCGTGTGTGATTTTATGGACTTTGGTATACAGCCCAAGTCTGTTTTTTTAATCGTGCAAGAACCTGCAACACGGCTTAAACCGAGGCTACACAACTCTGATTAACTGAGTATTGTTAATAATGTGTTGACGATATGCGTGTGTTTGTGTGTTTGCTCGTATGTCGCCGATTCAGTTGAAGATTGGAAAGTTTCAGTTGAATTAATTTCCAGATGTGGGAAGCCTGCATTCATTCCGCTTTCCTGACTCATTCGGCTTTTCCCCTTGAAGCCAATGGAGGAACGGAAATCAGAGGAATCATAAAACCTTTTGATTTATTGTAGTAATAACATGTTGCACTGATCATTGAGGGGAAAATACCCTGTTATGCCACGAGAAAGAAATGGACTTAAAGGAACTTCAGACAGAAGTATGGTTAGCTGCGGCAGCAGTAATAGCTGGGTGTGTTACGTAACACTTGAGTACAGAGTAAAAAAAAAATACAGATGGACTAGGAGTTCAAAGTGTAGATGTTCAATTATTTGGAATCAGAAAAGATGCATGCTTCTATTCTATTCTATTCTATTCTATATTCTGTTCAATTCTATTCTATTCTACTCTATTCTATTGTATTCTATTCTATATTCTGTTCAATTCTATTCTACTCTACACTACTATATTCTATTCTATATTCTATTAAATTCTAGTCTACTCTATTCTATTGTATTCTATTCTATATTCCAATCAATTCTATTCTGCTCTACACTACTCTATTCTATTCTATTATATTCTGTTCTGTTCTGTTCTATTCTATTCTATTCTTTGTAGATGTGCTCCAGCTGGCAGACTTCTTTACATAAGCTTCTCATTGCCTCTTATTTTAATTGCCAATAAGATTTAGAGTAGAAGCAGCACAACAGATTCAACTCCGGTCTCATCAGCCTGCAGAACAAAGGCAGATCTGGAGGAAGCAAAGAGACGCCCTGTCCATATAGACACCACTGTGTAGACTAATAGTCTCCTCAGATTTATGGTATCATGTCATATCAGTGTATTGTTGGATGTGGATCTGCTTCCACAAATACAAAGCCAGCTGATGGATGTGTATGATGCAGTGTTTTATTGATCAGCCCGGCACATCAGGAAGTTCACTGGGTGGTTCTGTTAGAAACCTGAGGATGCAGACAGCTGCAGGCCGCTCGCTTACTGCTGACACAGCTGAACAAACTGCACAATTATATTCCCTCTGGATTCAGCAGCTGATGTTGTCAGTGTTTGGATTATCTCTGGTTGGTGATGTCACACTGCTGCTGTGACTGACAGGTTTTACTAGGTACTAATTATCAGGCATTTGCAGTGTAATGTAATCTGTTCTGTTAAATATCACCATGAATTATGACCAATTGTAGAATGGATTGAATTCATGTGTTATGTGGATAGTTTTCATATTAGGGCAGTTGTATTAAGTATAAGCTGTCAGAGCCAAAAGTGGTCTGTTAGTCAGGAAGTGAACAGTGTCAGTGTTTTGTCATCACAGTCAACTGAGGGAGAGACCACATCAGCAGTAATCTTGCTTCTGAGCGGCCCAGTAATCTGCCTCTTGTGTAATCTGGTATACAGTAATCTGCATAATCTCTCAATCTTGGTGGTGTTTTCATCAGAATCTGAGGTTGATTAAAATTTGAAATCCAACTTCCTTTAACACTGAGTACAATGTACAGTGATACTGACAAGTTATCTTTACTATTTATATGTACAACAGGCCCTTTTCATATCGTCATGGTAACAGCTAAACTGGTGCATTACAACTTCCTGTGGCAAGTTTCTTTTTGCAACTTATTGACAAACCAATCCAACAAAACAACAAAACTGTAATGGTTACTAGCACTAGATACATGATGTAACAAATTACAATTTTGGGCAGGTTGTGGAGCGATTTAGTGAAGGACAGAGCTGGCAGCAGGAAGTTGTAATGCTCCGGTTTCTAAAAGCAGAAGCATTGAGAGACAGAATATGAAAAGGGCCTGTATTGGAACGTGCTGCTGTTAGTTTACAGTATGTGTTGCTTGTTTCATTGAAGGAGGGAAACAAAAGAAACAGTCTGCAGTGCAAGTAGTAGTTTTATTGAAGTCTGGCTCATGCAGTAGCAATACATAAAGTTATGATGAAGTTATTAAAAAGTTAGAAATGCAGAGGTCATGCACACTGCGCCACGTTGATACTTGGGTGTGTGCTCATAATCTATGTGGGTTTTAAAGTAGATTACAGGAGGTGATATCACCATCATGTGCTCCACTGTGTAATCTACCTCGCCCACTACTGTCAACAACTTTGTTACTGAGAAGAGCCACACGGATACACCAGGACACCGATATTGTCAGATGACATTGGCTTTCATCCAGAGAAAGTATTGATGCTTATAGAATTGTAATAGAATTGAAATAGAATTGTTCCTTGAATAACAGCATTATTGTAATGCAACTAAATGCAGATAAATAGATTTATTGTTGAAATTGGAAGAAATTAGCCATCAGAGCATCTTAGAATCACAATTTTTCTTGAAAAGCTAAATAGGACAGGGCAGTGCCAGGAAATTGCATACTATCAATAAAGTTAATATTAGCAGATGCGTAATCTGCTGATGAAATATTAATAATGATATTGGATACAAAATTCCTGCATCATTTCCGGCTCTGTTATTTCAGCATGTATAAGAAATAAGATTTTATCTGTCAGTGTTGTCCATATTTCAGTGGTTGTTGTTGTTGTTGTCCATTTCCAGGAAAAAATGTTTTTTACTGTAGCATGGCTCAAGGGGCCAAGGGTTGAGAAGCTGCACCCCACCACCACAACAGCAGTTAAGCAATTTGCTATCATGACAGCAGCGGTACATGACTAATTATAGTTCTAAAAACTAGTCTGTTCTAGTTCAGGCAGGAGTTACTTATACACTGAAAGCCTGAATATGGTATGAGGCCTCATGTCAAGATAACACTTATTTAAACTACTGTGGGTTTGTCTCTCTGTGCGATTAGCCACAACTTCTGCAACACGTTCAAGGTCCTGTGAGAAACGACATTATGACACTCATGTCAAACTAACTTCCTCAGTTTGTGACATCTATCTCTCTGCTGCACCTTTCTCTTCATCTGTTTCATGTACAGGGTTAAAATTGCAAAGTTTTGCATCACCTGCAAATAGAAAAATTATAATCAGAATTTTTTTTAATTCAGTCTGTTCAGTTCCAAAACATTCATTTAAATCACCTCCTCTCTTTTTCTCTTTTCCTCTACCTCCCATCACTCTGTTCTGCATCTCTCCACATCCATCTTTCTCTTCCTCTTTCTTTCTCTCTCTCTTGCTCCACTTCTCTCTCCCTCTCTCTCAGAGCCATCATGGTTTCCCATAAGGAGTTTGTGGGTGCGGGGAAGCAGCCGGGCCTGCAGGTGTGGCGTATCGAGAACCTGGACCTGAAGCCGGTTCCCAAGGCCCTGCATGGCAGCTTCTACACCGGAGACGCCTACCTGCTGCTCTTCACCACGTCGGCCCCCTCCTACATGATACACATGTGGATGGGTAAGACCAACACACACGTTATAGCAGGAAGGACACAGTTACACACATATGCACAATAGTGTTACTTTTTTAAATTAGAATGTCTTTTTCTTTCATATTGTTTCATTGTTGCTTGCACAAATTATAAAAGAGTACAAAAAAGTGAAAATCCTGCGGCAGATAACATGCTGCAGTCTAAGTCTGCTTGGTATGAATGAGGTTGGCTTATTGTTTTAAAAACAGATCAATATTAATAGTAATAATTGCATTTTAAAACAATGATCAACAATATGCAGCAGAAGCCTTATTGCTACAGCATGTTTTTGAAGTGGGTAATGCAAAAGTACGTTACGTTTCATAAAGAGTACCTTCATAACGTAATCAGTAACTTTTTAAGTTAAGTAATAAAGCAAAGTAACTAATTACTTTTCAAAGTACTTTCCCCAACACTGATGCACATATACAGTATGCACATAGAAGGTACCAGGTTAAGCACAATGCATTTAGATGCTTAGATACAGACACACACACACAGGACAAAAACACTAATATAACTTTAGATCGTATGAGCCTTAGATAGTGTGAGAAGTGCAACTTTTTTTTTCATGTGGTTGTTACACTATAGCTCCTGTGCTGTGACCACAGATATGATTAGGCATTTGACCTCAGTGCTGAAATGTGTTGAGGTGTAGGAGTTAAAAAAAGTCAAAACTCCAGCAACACTTGTAGTATACAGAACAACTTTATTGTTAGACCAACGTGTTTTGGCTTGTGGCCGTCATCAGGCTCAGGTGGTGTAGGAGTTGAAATTTTCCACCCTAATAGTCAAAGCAGTGTGTGAAATTCTTCTGTGCAACCCTGATCCTCTCTGCTGCCTGTCCTCTCCAGAGGCTCAGCTCAAATCTGTACAGAGCGGCCAGTGACAAGGCAGCTTGCTGCTTTAAATACTAAATTGAAGGCAAATTTGATTCCCAAGCCAGGCAAATTTGCAGTTACATAATAGCAACAGAGATCAGAATAAAGCTGCTGCCTGTGCGTGCTGACGTACATCTGGAATACCCCTCATTGCTATCCCACAACACACAGGCGTCGGCCCATACATGTTTCTGCCGTTCCCTGCCAGCGCTCCTCCAGCACCACCAGCCAGGCCTTCCTTCTCTGTTGCCATTGCAACCATCTGTTAGACGTTGCAGGATAAATAACACAAGAGCATAATTAATCCCTCTGTCTGGGATGGATGTTAGTCATATAACATGCTGGAACTTTTTGTCCATATTCTGTGCCATCTGACAGTAATAGATGGATGCAAAGCGACTTCTCCCCAGATGTGGCTGACTGTGGTTCAGAGCCTTCATGCCTGACTCAGGGTTCCCTTAAGGTCACTGCAGAGCTTCAAGTGCTGCAATTTGCTCCGCTAATGTACTGTAACATAACCCAGTTAGGCTTTTGTGAGGAACTCAATCTTTCAGGACTGAAGTCATGAAATAAGAGGATTTTGGAGAAACAAAATATGAACGTAACAGAAAGTACAAATGACTCTTTGTTCCAGGGGATGAGTGTTCTCAAGATGAGAGTGGGGCGGCGGCCATCTTTGCGACGCAGCTGGATGACTTCCTGGGCGGCGGGCCGGTGCAGTTCAGGGAGGTCCAGAACAACGAATCCATCACCTTTCTGGGCTACTTCAAATCAGGCATCAAGTACCAGGTGAGCTTCTCAGTACAGCCGGGACAACTTGGGGTGGGAGGAGTCAGTATCTGGCTGAGAAATACTCCTAGATGTGTGGACCTGGATAAATTGATTGATCGATTGATTGACGTTGACTACTAACTTATTAGTAAGTAGCTTATAAAAGGCAGCAAAGGGACTTCTGTGTCAGAAGTCCCTTTGGCCTACATCTAAATATAAACGCATGGTTTAATGATTATCGGCTTCCCATGAACTTTGCCATGCAGTTAAGCTCATGAGTCTGAAGGTCAGAGGAAAACAAAACATTCCCCTTTCACTGTTTACATCCCAGGGCGTGTCCGACCGACTGACTGTAACCGTGGCAACCAGCTTGTTCAAAGGCAGCCATGTTGAAAGACACGAGCTAGTCTAGTTTTACCTACCATCTGTTTCTCATTTCCAAATAAACCTCCAAACCTCCCCCTGGTTTGGATGGATGTAATTATCCCAGAGCCTGTTTACTGCTTGACAAAGTCGGTCTGTGGAAACTGGCCCTCTGTGTTCTGCTTTAATTTTGCACATGCGCAGAAATGCATTCGCACACACACACACACACACACACACACACACACACACACACACACACATGCTTACACAATGTTCTTCAGAGAGAGAGGGGGATACAACCAAACCTCATTATCTCTCCATAGTTTTGGTAACCCTACAGTTAGGAAACAATCCTTCCATTAAAATAAACACTGCTGCATTGTTGCCATGGAAAGTTTTACTGCCTTTCTCTGGAGAAAGACACAAGGACAGCATGAATGTGGTTTCCATTTTGAGGCTTGCCTAAATAGCCACTCCTCCACATGCTGACACGATTTTGTGCCTTAATGGGTAAATGCTAAGCCTTGCATGAACAAAGTCAAAACCTAGGAAGTCCTCTTTTATAAACTAGAGGCCTGGAGCTGTTTGCTGTGGACTGACAGGGATTAAGCTGCGCTAGAGAACTCCACATACTGAAAAGTTCATTTAACTTTACCTATCAATGCATACCAGAGTTCAGTGAAAACGCAAATTTTCTTTTTCCCCAGCAGAATGTGTTTCTGTTGCTCATTTGCAATGATTCATTTGCATGTCTTGTAAATCCCTGTTTTGTTTAATGGCTTTACCGAGGACGGCACATTACGAGACAATCCCACGTCTCAGGTACGGCACTGTGGCACAGAACAGACATGATCCCGAAAGCAGGGAATCATGTTAGTTCCAGTTGTCCAGCTCTATTGTTGATACAGTTTATTGCTTGTGTTGTGATTTATAGTATATAAATTAACCCTGCTACAGTACAATTTACAGCCTTTTGCCCTTTGAGGTTTTACAGTGCTGTATAAAACTCATTTTACCATCACTCAGACGGCACCATTTCCGTATCTTGTGAACTCATCTGACCCCTCCCATCACAACTAGCTGGCACATCCTGTCCCAAACCATTCACTAGTGCATTTGACACTCTGTTGTTTGGCCTATGAATAGCAGCTCTTGCAAACTGTGTATATGATTAGTTGTTATCATAATGTGAAATTATGGGCTGCGTTGAGCTGTCTAAAAATGTGAACTTATTTCTTCCCTTGACGACGCTCGTAAACATTTCAAAAGATGGTGGAATGTCTGGACTGTCTGACAGTTCTCTGTATGTAACCGCACTTGATCTCTGTTTTGTCACAGAAAGGGGGCGTGGCCTCTGGTTTTCAACACGTAGTGACCAATGACATGAACGTGAAGCGCCTGCTGCACATCAAGGGCCGGCGGGCCATCCGGGCCACAGAGGTGGACCTGTCCTGGTCCAACTTCAACAAGGGAGACTGCTTTATTGTTGACCTGGGAAAGGTAAACTAGCTTTTATCTATTTCAGTGTGTGTGCTATCTCATAAATGACATATTGACGTCAATGACTATAAGAGATTACCATAAAATTCTGGCCGCTCAAGCTGGGTGACTATCAGATGTCATTACTGTAAGCAAACAGTGATAGTTATGTCCACAGTTAAATGGTTGAGAGTTGCATCTGATGGGAGACCAATGTTGAAATCTTTAATCTAAATATCCAATCCCTGTCTTTTCCTCCTCCAGGACATCTACCAGTGGTGTGGCAGTGAGTGTAACCGCTTTGAGAGGCTGAAGGCCTCGCAGGTTGCCATCGACATCAGAGACAATGAGAGGAACGGCAGAGCCAAGCTGCAGATGGTGGAGGATGGGGCAGAGCCACCAGAACTCATAGAGGTGACACCCACACACACACCCACACACACACACACACACACACACACACACACACACACCAAGGCCGGGGGTAGCTATGGGCAGGGGTGGGCTCAGCCCACCCAAACGTGCGTCTTGCCCACCCAATCAAAAGTTAAGAAAATGTTTTTGTTTTGTTCAGCCAATGGAAAAATAGCACAGAAAATACCAGTACCGTTTCTAACTTCTGATTGGGTGGGCAGCCTACAGCCCGCCTCCAAAGTCGCCCACTGCCCACCCTCCCTTCTTGTCGTGTTCAGGCATAAACACACAGAGCTCTGAAGCGACCCGTCCGCTGCACAGAGTGTGGCTGTATTCACACCAAATCAGGCGTTGTGGCACTTCCCGCAGGGTTGTGCGGAGGTGTGCGGAGGTGTGGGCGTGTTTATTTGTGCTTTAGAACGTAACCGCTGTGAAACAATCAGAAAATAACGTTTTATTTCTCTGATTCACCGGCTTTCTCGGTACCACCACTCCCTCTCTTCATTCACTCTCTAGCTGCGCTCTCTCTCTCTCTCTCTCTCAATTCAATTCAATTCAATTCAATTCAATTCAATTCAATTCAATAGGCTTTATTGGCATGACATTTGACATGTGTTGCCAAAGCACAATTACGATTATGAAAGACAATGTTAAGGAATGAAATTAACAAAAAATAATATGAATAACAATATTAGTTAATAGAATAAAATAGATAATGAAATAAATAAATGAAATAAAAGTATGTATATATATATATATATATATATATATATATATATATATATATATATATAAGTAATATAAGTAAGGGATCATGTACAAAAACAGTAATCTCAGAGAGAGGAGATGCTTTGCACCAGATTTAGCTACTAGCGAATTTCCATCGGCAGTCCATTTGCATCAGCTCAAATTTATTTGATGAAGGGAAATGAAAGAAAGAGGAATTTGGTGATCTTGGCCCATGAGAAATCAATAACAAATACCTTAGACATGGATGAATTTGTTAGAATTTTTGCCAAGGGAAACAGGAGACTGATGTTGTAGATAGATAGATAGATAGATGGATGGATGGATGGATGGATGGATGGATGGATGGATAGATAGATAGATAGATAGATAGATAGATAGATAGATAGATAAAAAGAAATAAAGAAATGGATATATGACTGATATACTGTACATATGGATTTTCAGGTTGCTGTTGTATGTACCTAACAAAGTGAAAAAAAGAGAAAAAAAAGTTTTATAAAATGTTGTTCTGATTTTGCCCTGTTGGATTTTATATATATATATATCTATATATATATATATATATATATATATATCTATATATATATAGTAACATTGAAGTTTGAGTATAGGCTTGAGTTAGTTGATTTAGTTGTTTTCTTTCTTCTAGTTTTGTAAATATTGGCTATGAGAAGTCTCACTGGATTAGGTTTTAATTTGATTTGAGAACTAAGCTCATCCAATAAAAATAAATGGTATGGAGTTGATTATGTAAAAATCTGGATGAAGGAATTTTTTTATTTTAGGGTAAATCAATCTGCCCTCCACTGACATATAGGGTAGCAGCAAACTTAGAAATGCTGCTTCACTACCTCCCAATTTCCCTGCTTCAAATAGTTCTTTATAAATTAGAATAGAATAAAATAGAATAGAATACTACTTTATTAATCCCCATGGGGAAATTAATCTTCTGCATTTAGCGAAGCAGACTACCCGTCTGCTTCTCTAACCTCTGGGCTACCTACCGCCCAAGTTGCCCACCTATTATTTCTACCAGCCCACCCTAATATAGCAGGCTAAAACCGGCCCTGACACACACACTCCTCATTTGCTCTCACTGCTGAATCTCTGCCGCACACTGGAGTGTTCACCCCGGAGGTGATCATTTGTGACTAGATGCTATATAGGTTGTTGATGCATGTCATGGCCAGTGGAGTAGTCAGCGTGGGAATGAGCGGACACAGTGCTGTCCTTTGTGTTGTGCTGCTCATGTGCCAACTCTGTGCCAAGGCAGCATTGTAAACGCTACCATTAAACAAGAGAGGAGGGTAAACTCCAAGAGGGCTAATGAGAGAGAGAGAGAGAGAGAGAGAGACCGTAACAGTGCTGCTTTGTGTGTATGTGTGTGTGTATAAGGGTGCACACTTGTGTTTTTCTGCATGAGTGTCCGACAGACAAAGAGAAAGAACGAGAGAAATAGAGAGGGGCTGAGTGATTAATTCCCCTGCTTGCTGTGTAGGCTCTGGGGCCCAAACCCAGCATCGCCCCTGGCACTCCTGATGATGAGAAGGTGGACACCTCCAACAGGAAGAAGGGTGCCCTCTACATGGTGAGGAACACAAGTGACAGGGTTTGAATTCACATGCGTTTGAATTAACCTTGAATTAAACAGAATTGATATCTTATGTGGACTTTGACTTGTGGATGGAAAATACGATTTCATAGCTCATCCTAACTGAACATACAATACAGACAAAGATAATATAATACAAAGACAATACATACACAATACATATGTAACCAAACCACTTACTATCCAAACAAAGCCGGTAGTGGGGAAACAGCAGTTCAACAGATGCCATATTGCAATTACAGATTGAAACTTTAGCATTTACAATAAATTACATCAGTTTTAATGTTGTAACACATAAAGATGTGTTGAGGATGATAAAATAGATGGTTCATTATTTCTCAGTACATTTTATGAATCAGTTGATGATGATACCCTTTTGCTTTGTAGATCTCCGATGCATCCGGTTCGATGAAGTCGTCAGTCGTGGCCCAGTCCAGCCCTTTCAAACAGGCCATGCTGTCTGCTGAGGAGTGCTACATTCTGGACAACGGGGTGGACAGGAACGTCTTTGTATGGAAAGGTGGCACCAGGATTATAGATTCACTAATGGCTGAGGGTGTAACTTTCCTCGCTGTTGTCTTTTCCTATCCTCTCTGCTGGCCCTTTTTCCTGTCCTGACCGCGGCCTTCCTGCTTTATACGCTGCACAAAGTGGAAACACACAGGCTGGAAAATGTGTATACACACTTTAACTGTGGCTTCAAAATACACACATGGAAAAGCAAGTTCAGCCGCACTTGCCCTGATTCAGTTTAGAGGTTTTTAAAGGGTGTGCATGAATAATAACACTGTACATTTAGGCTATTATTGTTGGTGCAATTTGGTTTTTTAACTTCTGAACAGCCTCTTTCAAGCCAGAATGGTGTGACCCATAGCATCCCATAGCAATGTTAGAAATGATTGGGTGTAATGTTGTATCATAGGTAATTGCTAATCGTAGGTACAGGTTAGTACAGGTTGAATATAGTTCAAAACAATGAAACATCTGCAAAAAGAGCTGCCCACTTGATAATCCCATCGACATACCTCACCCACCTCTTTCCTCTAATATTCAAGGGCAAGGTTCTTACATAAGTGCTCCCCCTAAACAGCTCAAGAGATAGCTGCATCACATCCTGTGTGTTGATAAATGTCTTTGAGAGTTATGACCTTCTCTTTGTGTCACCTTTATCTGGCTCACACCAGGTCCCAAGGCCAACACGTCAGAGCGTAAAGCCGCCATGTCCGCAGCTCAGCAGTTTATCAAAGAGAAAGGATATTCCAATAAGACGCAGGTAAAACCACTGATTGATCATTGTTGTAGATGCACAGGTCAACTTGTACATGGACAGAAAAACAGACTCTTGCACTCACATAAGTTAGATTAGCATCTCTTTTGTACAATGTTTTGAAAATATAGAGGAAATTACACATTTAATTCCACGTCACACTTGCAGAAGCAGATGCAGATAGTTGAATTCGGCCTCATATGACAAACCCTTCTCTGTCTTGTTTGCCCTGCAGATCCAGGTGCTTCCTGCAGGGGGCGAGACCACTCTGTTTAAGCAATTCTTCAGCGACTGGAAGGACAAGGACCAGACGATGGGCCCCAGCAAGGCCTACACCATCGGCCGCATAGCCAAAGTGGAGCAGGTGCCCTTCGACGCCTCCACCCTCCACTCCAACAAGGCCATGGCCGCCCAGCATGGCATGGTGGACGACGGCAAGGGGAAGGTCCAGGTATGAGTGTGTGGGCATGAGCGATTCTTTCTTGGCCAGCGGTCACTTTCCGTCATTATCTCAATGTGGCATGGTTAAATAACAAATGAAAGTGAAATAAAAAAGGTGGAATGACAGACAAAACAGTGTTAAATGGCAGTATGTGGCTGTGGTGTGTTTTTCAGATCTGGCGTGTTGAGGATGGTGCCCAGGTGCCTGTGGAGCCTTCCGCCTACGGCCAGTTCTACGGAGGAGACTGTTACCTCATCCTCTACAGCTACAGACAGGGAAGCCGGGAGCAACACCTCATATACACCTGGTAGGAGACGTATGCAGACGTGTGGACGGCCAGGCATTCATCTGAGATGTTATATTTCTGCCATAAATGTACTTACATACTGTATGATGATATATATACACACAGATACATAGAGAGATCCATACAAACATACATACCTACATGTGTGTTTTGTATAGGCAATGGAGGATTAGAATCTGTGGTGGAGTGTAGATACCACACCCAGTCAAAGAACATAGAAAAACCATTGACTGACAAAGTTTAAGGCAAGTTTAGACATTGTGTGTGTGTGTGTGTGTGTTTCTTTGTCAGGCAGGGGCTGAAGTGCACGCAGGATGAGCTGGCAGCTTCAGCCTTCCTGACAGTGAGGCTGGATGACTCAATGGGAGGATCCCCAGTTCAGGTTAGAGCTCCAGGCAGAAGCACTACTCATCTGTCCTTCATGTATGGAACAAGTTCAGGCTCTGTGCATTCCCATGGTGCAGTCTTGGTTTTGCTTTCTTTTAAAAGTAATTTCAAAACACTTTGTTTTCGGAGAGTGCAAATAGACAAAATATCAGACATAGTACTGAACTGCAACTAAAAAGTCAGATGTTTTGGTAAATAAGATATGTATTTCCAATAGTATACATAAAAAAAGGAGATTTTTTCCCCTCAAATGTTGACAAGAATAGTCAAAGATAGAGCTGACTGAGTAGTTCTGTCTGAATATGAAAAGAGGATTGTGGGTTAACTTTTCACAATAACAGAACATTTACCCTCTTATTAATTCGAAAACAACAAGGTGAAGGTGTCCTTTTATTGCTGATGAGGGTTCAGTGTCTCAGCTCTCCTTCCTAACCCTAATCATTACTGAGGATATAGTACAACTGACCCCAGATCAGTCATCTCAATGCAACTTCACCCTCCTCCCATGAAAAAAAAAGAATAACCAGCAGAGGGCAGTGTTACTGTAATTTTAGATTTTTGATTCATCTACTACAAGGTTCTCGCCAAAGTTACTGGAAAAGTTATGGGAACCGCTGACCCTTACTCTTAACGAATCACCCTCTGTCTACAGGTGCGAGTGACGCAGGGCCAGGAGCCTCCCCACCTGATGAGCCTGTTCCAGGGCAAACCCATGATGATCCACAGCGGAGGGACGTCCCGCAAAGGTGGACAGACGAAGGCCGGTGGCACACGTCTCTTCCACATCCGGCAGAGTTCTTGCCACGCCACCCGGGCTGTGGAGGTGAGCCGTCTGCCAGCACATGTGCTTGTGTGTGTGTGTGTGTGTGTGTGTGTGTGTGTGTGTGTGTGTCTGAGTGTGTGAAGAGGTTGAAGGCTATCTTACAGGAGTCTATTCCCTGTTCCACCTCTCACAGTTCTGCACCTCTCCCCTCAGGTGGAGCCCTCTGCCTCCAATCTGAACACCAACGACGTGTTTGTCCTCAAAGCCCCGGACGCCATGTTTGTGTGGCGGGGCGTGGGTGCCAGCGACGAGGAGATGGAGGCCGCCAAGCATGTGGTGGGCTCCCTGGGTGGCAGTGCCAGCAATGTGGGAGAGGGCAAGGAGCCAGGTGGGTGGCCGCTGAGGTTCCACACACGGTCCGTCCGTCAAATGTGGTGTCAGGTGACATGTCAGACACCGCTGGTCTGATTTTGGCAAAAGTTGGGAGGGATGATGCTTCCTGGCACTGTGTTCTGGTGTTTTTACATTCTTTTGGCCTGATCGAGGCTCTATTATTAAAGGTCAAACTTTGAAAGGCCGTAACTACGACACCATTAAGTCTGATTGACACGAAACTTGCTAAACACATCCAGATATTTCTTACAAATTACACTGATTGGCCTAATGAGGGCGATATAATTAGAGGTCATAATGTCAAACTTTGAAAGGCTGTAACTGCTGCACTACTGGTCTCATTTTGATGAAATTTGGAATGATTCTGCATCTTGCTGCCTGCCTCAATCTTGGCGGACGACAGGTTTCACTTGTTTCACATGTCTTTTGGTACTTTTAAGTTTGCTGCCACTGCAATTTGAAATGGTTTCATCGGTCAGACATGAGACAAGACAACGGACGAGTCAAAATACAGGCCAAACTACCTGGCAGCTGATTTCTGTCGTCTTCTCCTCCCTCCCAGCTGGGTTCTGGTCCGCCCTGGGTGGTAAGAAGGATTACCAGACCTCCAAGAGTCTGCAGAACATGATCAAGCCTCCACGACTCTTTGGCTGCTCCAACAAAACTGGAAGACTCATTGTAAGTCACAGAGGGAAATGAGAGCAGCATTTTCACTTGGGGCTTTTTAGTAAAGCTTCCATGTAAAAGATTTGGAAATTTTTGTTTCGAGTAGTGCCATCAACACAGTTTGTATGATAATGCTATGTTAACATATTATAATACAAATATTGACATTACAAATACGCACAAACATACACACACTCAGCCTGTGTTTTCTTTTGTCTCTCAGGTGGAGGAAGTACCAGGGGACTTCACTCAGTCGGACCTGGCCACTGATGATGTCATGCTCCTGGATACCTGGGACCAGGTGAGATGAGCTCATCGTCACCATTAGAGCTTTCAGAACAGTCCACTAATCTATGAAATATAGTTATGTTATTTCTGCACTCCATAGCATGGATAGAGGCATGCGTATGCGTACGGATCTGAATATGCAGAACATCTGAATGACTTTGAGTGTCTCTCTCGTCCCCATAGCTCTTCCTTTGGATTGGCAATGAGGCTAATGCAGAGGAAAAGACTGGAGCTCCCAAAATAGGTTTGTTACACTGAAATCCCCACAGGAGAAACAAACGCACCACTCAGATTATTCTGTCTTGCTGCAGATACTTGCAGCCTGTTAGTTTTTATTATTGCAAAAAGGTACTAGATTTCAAGACAGGATTACATATGGGTAGAGTTCAATGTAAATGTCCAAATAGACAGTCTTTACTCCGTATATTTACCGTGGTCTCTAAAGGTTTGCAGACATCACCCGATTCAGGGCAAACTGAGAGCTCAACCTGGAGAAATCCTCCTCATATTGAACAATATGAAGAACAAATCTGCACTAACCAGGATGCCATATAGCACTGGGAACTCTCATAAGCACAGATGTGCTCACACACAACAGGCTGTCAGACTATTTTACCCCATTTTCATTCCTAGATATATATATATATTTTATTTTCACTGTGTTTCTTCCGACCAATGGGAACTGATTGAGAACAGATCTTTGTGTGTCTGGGAGTTGTCTATCAATTCTGAAGTGATGATATGTTGGTAGAACATTTTCACTTTGCAACAAGACATATCTCCGTAGAATTTGAGGAGCAGTCAAACTTCAATATATGTTTCTCTGGGGATCCACTGTCACCATTAGCATGCAGGCTTTTTTCCCTAACCTTCAACTCTGGTAGCTGCAAACAGGTAGAAATACTTATTTAAAAGCATCATATGGGACACAGAATCCAATATTACCTGGATATATGTCTATCCTCGTTTGTAATACATTTCAAGGCAGTTAGAAGTATGAGTTAAAGACTGGCTTTTCAAAATGACACCATGGTGATTTTGTCCAGAGGAGTGAATATCGGTGTTTGTCCAATTATGAACAAATGTAGCAGTATGTGCACAAAAACATGAAAATGTTCCACTAAAATAAAATATAAAGGTAGGAAATACACAGTTATCTGAAATCACTGAAACATTCCAAACTGCAAAGTGTCCAAACATCAAATCAGTCTTGCCAATTCATAAAAGCTGGGAGTATAATGGTCATTTGGGACGGGCCAGAGGGTGTTGCTGCCATATTTCTCATAGAGTTTCTCAGAACACAGGGATCTTGGAAGGCTGCTGGCACAGCAACTACGATGTGTAATCAGTTCACATTCTTATAGTGTGTATCTAGCTTAAGAATAAGCATACCATCATTTGCTTGAGGGCTACATGTTACCTTATGATTGTATTTGTGTACACTACAAATAGTTTGTGATTAGTTTGCCTCTTTATGTCATTCATACAGTTACTCTTACAGCTGAAATCACATCTGCCTTTAAACTGAAAGTCACATAGGGCAATATTCATCTGTTTATTACTAGATCAATTTCAGATTTTTCTTTTTTTGTGGGGTTAAAAATCAACTGTTAAAGTAAGCAAATGATGTTTATATGTACTCTCTCTCTCTCTCTCTCTCTCTCTCTGTCCTTTGCTCTCTCTATCTACTCTCTCTCATTCAGCGAAAGACTATGTGGATTCAGACCCGTCTGGTCGCGGAGGGCTGCCCATCTCCACCATCAAACAGGGGTCAGAGCCCCCAACATTCACTGGCTGGTTCCAGGCATGGGACGTCAAGATGTGGGAGACGGACCCAATGGACAGAATCCGCGCCAGATTCTGAACACCAAACTCCAGGCTCTCTTACCCCTGACCTACCCAGCACTTCCTTTTGCACTTCCTTTTTTTTTCCTTTCCCTGAATCCCTAAGTGCCAAAATCACTATTCTCACTGTTCTCTTGTTGGGCGGCTGCCTCTCTGCCTTGGCCACGGTGCAGTGCAGTGAGCTTTACAGATAGGGGTTCATCACATCGGTAGTCTTGTGATTTCCATCCAACGGCATGTCACCTTCACATCTCCGTCATACGCACTCAGCCCCTAAAGAGTGAGAGGAGCACAGCAGCATAGGAAAATAGGAAAGGAAGCCATTTTAAACAGCTGGAGATATCCCCGATTTCTCTCTGCTCTTCTTCGCTGTGGCGCTTGTGTTCAGAAGAGACCGTCATGCTCTGCTTTTCAGTCTGATTCACAAGAATCATTATTTTTCTGCAGAAGGAACTAGAATTGCAGACACATTTTACTCCATTACTACGCTGTGTCTAAATGTGTTGTGTTTTATTGTTGGTACTGGAATGGTACACTTGCTAGAAGTTGCATGCTGCATTTTTTTTTTATCATATTCTGTGCTGGTGAATTTTAAAAGGCATACTGTATGTCAAGCGTGTTGACTCTATTACTTTATTTTGGAATGACTTTTAAATGCTCATATGGAAGGCTTTTAATAAAGTTCTCAGTATTTTAAAGCTGTGTGTTTTTTTATTTGAACATTTTAAGGCTGAAGAATAAATGAAGCAGATTAATCCTAAATGTGCTCTAAAACCTCTGCACCACCAGCACATTTACAATTTGAATCAAACCTACAGACAGCACCTACTGTGTGTCTCTCTATCTGCTGGTCTCTCTCTCTTGGGAAGTGAGAATGGGATCTTGTTGCGGCTTGCAGCAGCTGTCTTGGTGGGAAGAAGACATGAAAGCTGAGTTCACAGCTGTGCGGTCCTTCAGGGTTTGCAGACATCCAGACACACAGGTTTCCTAGAGAGAAGAAAGAAATGGCAGCCAGCAAAATGGCAACCGGCAATTTCTATGATAACCTGCAATGGTATTATAAATGGAGAAATGGTGCTTTGTATAATCTGTAATGTACGTCTGTAATGAAAAAAAAAAAGATTGAGATTCCAACCCATTCTGTGAATACATGGAAAAGTCATTTCAACGACAGTTAATAGATTATGCAAATGAGCATTTTAATCACTTACTTGCTCTCACATGTCAAGCCACTTGAAGATAAAGTGTGTCTGTACTAAATGTGTGACTTAGTGTGCTTGTTCTAATAATCAAAGTAGCCTAAGCTCTTTGAAAAATCCATACTTAAACACAGTTTCAGCCACAGGGGAAACCTAAGGCTTCACCTGACGAACATCACTATGAAAGACACATTGGAACCTCATTTATTCGAAGGATTTCTGGATTTCCTCATTTATTTGAAGGATTTTCTCCGCATACAGACTGAGGTCACTGGAAAAATTTAAATCTTAACAAATCATTATGTCTCAATATTCAGTCTTAAAACCTTATTTTTAAGAAAATTGAAAAATTCTGTCATTGGGTTCAGACAATTCCACTTGTTTCCAGTGGAGTTTCATTTGTTTCAGTTTTCTAGACACAAGACTGTCAATATCTTGAAACTAGCCAGTATAAGGCAGATCACTCCACTAGTATCAATAAATGACTTGTTTCAAGAAAATGATTGAAACCCAATATGCCCATTGGCATATTGTTCCACTTGCTTTAAGAAAAATAAGACATTGATCATCAATACCAGACTAAATTACTTGTTAAGATGAATGTTATTTTGCAGTGCAGATCACAGAACTTAGATCTCCAGAATAAATCAAAGTTTTTTCATTATTATTATTTTGTAGCTGAAACCAGCATCAACTGTAGTGTTCACACTAGACAGAAAGGCAGAACAAGTGAATCCCCAGTTTGCAGGACAATGTGGTGAGGATTATTAAGCAGCACCACACATGAGGTGGGACCGCTGAAAAAATTCCTTTAAATAGCCCTGCAGCCTAGACCCGCACAACAGGGGCGCTATTATAGGCATTCAATGACACGGTAACCTGCATTACCAGCCTCTATTGCAATGCGGTGGCGCTCCACAGATCTTTCCTAGTCTGGTGTTGGCTGTGCGGGGATAAAGCTGGGTGCTAGTCGGTCATGTGATCCCTCTTTTTTTTTTTCTTCCTCTTTTTCCTCCTTCGAAGTTGAAAGGCAAAAGCAAAGCGGTGGAGGGGGCCCAGCTCGCCTTCCCCCGGCCGTAGATGCAGTGAATTCGTCCCGTCTGCACACTAGTATTGTTTTGCTCTCGCTCGGTGTGATATTTTGCCTCCAACCTCTGCTTCACGATGGCGGGGGCTATTATTGAAAACATGAGCACCAAAAAGTTGGTGATAGTGGGAGTTATTCTGCTCTTGTTCCAGGCGTTTTCCTTCATGGTCGGCGGTTTGATTGGTAAGCTTGACTTTCTTTCTCCCCCCCAACCTTCACTTTTATCATTGGTTTAGTTATAATCCGAAATCCTTTGTGCACGCGTGCCTGTTTATTTAGCTACGAACCGTAACTGTTTTCTTTTTAACCACTAAATGTGCAAAGTTTCAACTCGGGCTGTTCGTTACATGCTTCCATACACGCTTTAATAAATGTTTTCCTAGGTGAGAAAGGGCTAACTTTCCACTAGTACCAGGACTTGGCCGTGGCAGCCGCTAACACTGCTGGCTTTGAAGCGGTCCGTTTGTATCACACGCCGCTTAAAACTGCTACTTTGTTGTGTCCAAAGCTTGTGAAGTGCCTCTGAGCTAAATCACTGCTTTGTACCAAGGTGTTTGCCTCAACGACTGGCTTCTTTTCTGTGGCTCTGTGCCTGGAAATAATACAGGAGGACACCTCGCTCTTTGTGTGTCCGGGTCTGACATTCAACTGTTGTTAATTTCACTGGAATACACTGAAATACAGCCGACATCTGCATTTAACTTCTTTAATGCAACCTCCAATGTTCTTTCCCCCCTTTCTCTCCCCCATACACCTCCTACCACCCACCCACACACACACACACACACACACACACACACACACACACACACACACACACACACACAGGCTACACTCCCCTCCTCCCCTAACATGTCTGTCTGCTCTGTGGCCCCAGGCAGCACTTCTTTTCTTTCTCTACCTTCCTCTCACTCTCACTCTTTCTCTCCCTCTGTGTTTCCCCTTCTCCCCAAATCCCTATCCCCCTCCCAGCACATTCACATTTCCTCCTCTCTCCTCTTCGCCTGTTTCATTTGCATCGACACACACACATACACACACAAACACGCACACAAGTGCACAAGTGCACCCAGCTGTCAAAGTTGCATTTTGCCTCAAGGATTGTATTGGAGTTGCTGTCAAGTTTCTTCAAATCCACCCACTCACTCACACATGCACCGCAGCTACACACACACACACACACACACACACACACACACATACACACACGCACACGCACGCACACAGTGGAAACCACAGTTGATAGTAGTTGAAGCCATGTGAAAGATGCCTATCTTTCTCATGGGCTGAATCTGGAAAACCTCCTCAGCCCCTGAACACCAGTCTCTCTCTCTCTCTCTCTCTCTCTCTCTCTCTCTCTCTCTCTCTCTCTCTCTCTCTCTCTCTCTCTCTCTCTCTCTCTGTCTCTGTCTCTGTCTCTGTCTCTGTCTCTGTCCCTGCACTCTCTCTCGCTCACTCGATGGCTGGTGATAAATTAGCTTGTTTGGTTCGTTCCTGGCTGAGATGGTTTTAATGAAGCCAGATTCCTTTGTGTTTGCTCGGTGGCCGGGGGCGGCGGGGGTAATTGAGTAGAAAGGGGTTTTTCTCCCCTTGTTTCCCGACAAACCCAGGAACACGGCATGGGGTCAGCGGGCTGAGGGGACGGCCATTATTCTGGACACACTGCGGTGGAGACTGGAGGAGCCGGTGTGCTGCTGGACTCTCAGGGTCACCAGATAATTGAACTCCAAGGGGTTCCAGATAACTGGGTTTAATTCAGTTTGGTGTGACCTCTTTGTCGCTGTGTGTGTGTGTGTGTGTCTTTCACTGTGTGTTTTCAGTAGGATATCCCAAATTCCACTCTGCTAGAGCAGCGATGACACCCCACTTAGACAAGATGCATAAAACACACAATTGTGTACACACACACAGACACACACGCACACACACACACACACGACTAAAGGTCCCTTGAAGATGGCCTTGGCTGAGTTTTATGAGGGCCAAAGGCATCTGTAACCCCAAGGGTGTCTGTGCTGTCTGTGGTACTTGCCATTCTGCTTTCTGTTATTTGAACAGATAAGTGAACAGATAAGAATAGATAATAAGATAAGTAATCGGGGCCATCTGCACTGACACAAACTGTTATTCAGCTCTTAATGTCTTTCTGTTTTTCGTCTAATTGTTTTCAGTGATGAACATCAAAGTGGTCTGGGATGATCGAGTTACAACTGCATCTCTCGTACTACTTTGTTTTTGGCTATTTTTTATAGTTTTCTTGCTGTCATGGTTAGTGTAATGTTGTTACTTCCCAAGAGTCAGAACTATAGTCTGGTTTAGTTCTTGTTAGTTTTAGTTTGAGGATCCATGGTGCCTTGTTGACCTCATACATGATCTACACTACAGTGACCTCAAAGTATTCAACCCCCTTGACTTTCTCTGTTTTGTGATGTTGCAGCCTGAATTCAAGGAAATATAGTAATATCTCAGTTAAATAAGTATTCAACCCCCTGAGTCGATACTTGGTAGAAGCACCTTTTGGCAGTGATTGAGTCTTCTTGGATACATCGGTATCAGCTTGGCACATCTAGAATTTGGGTTTTTCCCCCGTTCTACTTTGCAGATTTTCTCAAGCTCAGGCAAGTGGGGAGCGTCTGAACAGCTATCTTCAAGTAATTTTGCAGATTTTCAGAAGGATTCAAGTGTGGGCTTTGTTTGGCCCACTTAATGACTTTCACATCCTTGTTGTGAAGCGATTCCAATATTGATTAGGCTGTATGCTTCGAGTCATAGTCCTGTTGGAACATAAATAGTCACCCCAATCTTCGGTCTTTGGTATTCTTTGGTATTCTGAAGCAGGTTAGTTTCAAGAATTTGCCTATTTTTGGGTTCAGAAGTTGTTGTTCCCTCTGTCCATACAAGTCTTCCAGTCTCTACCACTGAAAAGCATGATGCTGCCACCACTATCCTTCACAGTAGAGATGGTGTTAGATGGGTGAAGAGCTGTGCCTGGATTCTGCCAGATAGCCCTTTGGATTATGGCTGAAGAGTTAAATTTTTCAGACTGCACAGTCTTGTGTTTGATGGATTTAGAGTCTTTCATGTTCCTGCTGTCATGTGCCTTTTTCCAGGAGTGGCTTCCTTCTGGCCTCTCTGCCATACAGCTCAGATTGTGAAGTGCTGCACTGACTGATGTCTTTAGGTCAAGATCTCCCATTGCTGCCTAGGAACTCTGCAGTTCTGTCAGAGTGGTCCTTAAGTTTTTGGTCTCCTCCCTGACCAAGGTCCTTCTTGACCTGTTGCTCAGTTTGGTTTGACGGCCAGCTGTAGGAAGACTTTGGATAGTACTTCAGTTTTTTTTCCATTTCCTAATGATGAAGCCTAACTGTGCTCTTGTGAACTCCCAATGCTTAAGAAATAGTTTTAGGCCTACACCATTCCCCAGGCCTATGCTTCCTCACACGCCGGTCTCTGGAGTCTATAAACAGGTCCTGGGACTTCATGGTAGAGTTTCTGCTCTGTCATGCACTGTCATCTGTGGGACCTTCATATAGACATATGTATTTCATTCTAACTCATTTTCAATTAATTGAATTTGTTACAGGTGGACTCCAATAAAATTATAGAGACATCTCAAGGACATTCAACCAAATTTGAATGCACCTTAACTTAATTTGGAGTGATGCTGCAAAGGGGTTTAATACTTACTGAATCACTGTTGATGTTTCAGCTTTGCAGTTTAATAGATTTGTAAAAATATGTAAATATCCACTTTGACTGTATCGGTTATTGTAATCCGTTTTTCAAGCTGTAACACCATTAAATGCGGAAAAAGTCAAGGGGGTTGAATACTTTCTGAAGGCACTGTAGGTTTATTTTGGGGGTAAAATTTGAATTAGGGCTTGTTTACTTTTAGGGTGGGTTTACAGGTCAAGACTTGATTTGGCCCAATGTTGTCTGTTATACCTAATATTAGAAGATAAGAGTGAAATCCCAGGCCATAATGAATCTAATAGGCTCTTGGAACATGCTAATCATGAAAATGAAAAAAAAAGTTTAGCTTTTTGATTTCCAAGCCACTCTGATCTGGTTCACAACAGACCTCAGGACTTCTCGACAGGAGACCAAAACTTTTATTTGCATGATAATGATAGCTCTGTTCCCAAGCACTACTCATATCCTATGACTACAGACTACAAACACCGATCTCACCGAGCTCATGAATCTCTATGAGTATACAGTGTAATTGGTGCTTGAGTGCTTTCAGGAATTTCCCCCACTGATCACTTCAAAGTGAGAACCTTGCTGCCAGGCATTTTCTAAACATTGTTAAAGTAATTGCCACAGTGTTTGGGTTGGATTTGGCTCTAACCCAACCTGTTGACTGTGCCCAAAGGTCTATTTTTTATGTTTTTGGGGGCAATTTGTCCCAATCTTGGCTGGACCTTGGAACATTTTGATGCAGAATTATAATACGGCACCCAGTCTAACACCTCTCCCCTCTGTGTTCGCTCCTCCAGCTCCCAGCCCCACCACAGCGGTCCACTACCTGGCCACCAAGTGTGTGGACACAGTGAAGCACCACCAGAGCAGCAAGTGGTTCATGCCCTGGGGCCCGAACCAATGCGACAAGATCCGGAACTTCGATGAGGCCATGGCCAAGAAGATCGAGGCCAACAACATTGTGTTTGCTGTCCACGTTCCTCTGCCCAGCAAGGAGATGAGCCCCTGGTTCCAGTTTATGCTGGTCATCCTGCAGTTTGACATCGCCTTTAAGATGAACAACCCCATAGGTGAGATCTGAGGCTTTCATATGGATTCACTTCAGGGTGAACGGGCTCATGTTTCTACTGCAGGACATGGCTTTCAAGATGTAGAGATGGATAGGTGAGAAGGTCCGGCCTCATGTGCGCAGCCACATGTGGTGCGTGGAATATAATTCTGGAGAGAAGCAAAGGCTGCATTAGCTATGTTAATTAACTAGTAATAAATAATTAATTAACTACTTGGTTGTATACCAAGTCTGTTTAGTTGTTGGTTTTGCATGCTATTGTATGTTGCATGTTGTGTGTGTGTGTGTGTGTGTGTGTGTGTGTGTGTTACATTTTATTCAGTGTTGGAGTATTTTTTTTTGTTTAATCAGAGTCTATATTTCGTGATTTTGTTATATCTTGTGTTTTGCAGTCTGTAGACAAATATTTGCAGCGTACCATGGCTCAGCCGAACTCGCCAGTCCGAGCTAGCCTCTGAAATAGTCACATCCTTTGTCACTTGTAATCACTCTGATTGGAAATCCCAAGTGTGACGTCATTCTAACTTTAGCACTAATACTTCTAATATGTTTCTTATATTGCCGTCCCTGCAAGACGTCCTGGCAGGCTATTGTCTGTTTTCAGTTCAGTAGATTGCGGGGAATGCATGAGGAACCCACAGGAATGTGCCTCTTTCTCTCCGCTCTCAGTAGATTGGATTTCTCTTACACTGAGAGAGGCGGCTAACAATGATGGATGTCCTGCTGTTGCTTCTCTATAGCGATATAGACCCTTGCGGCTTTGCGACAAGGGCTTGACAGGCACCCTTGAGACAGGTATAGAGAGAGGAGAGTGGTAATCTGGGCCTGTTTTCATAGTTGGTAGCCTCTGAGCAATGAAATTCCCTATTATCCAGTCCTGGGACCAAGAACCAAGCGATTTACATACTTGTGATGTGAGGTCACCCTGTGTTTTAGTGGATTTACCAGTGTTGCTATACATTTGTCACTGGCTCCGTCTCCTCTTATCTTGCGGGCAGAGACAATGGTGTAACATGATGCATTAATGAGGTCACATACTGTCTATTTACAATGTTGCTTCTTGCCCTCATTGTGGAGTAGTATACCTCCTCAGACCTGTTTCCTGTCTATGCTTGAAGAAGACACCATCTTAAAGAGTCTCCCACTCGGCCACATGGAAATGGTGTGTTACGGTTGGCAAAGTTAGGAAAGTTCTTAACCTTTTTGAGCCAGGGAGCCTACCTGAGTAAAATGTAGTCTGTCTTGAGACCCAGGCTCTTTCATACATCCATGTTGTTTTGTCATGAGGGGAAGCCACCACCAACTGGCCTGCAAGCCATTTTGCGTCCCTGCCCAGTGTTAAACAATACTGCTCTAAAGTGTAAAGTGGATAGATATACCTACAACATCTCAGTGTGTCAGAGTGTATGGATGAGAGGAAAGGGATGAGGAGGAAGATAACTGGTGTCTGGAGAGAGAGGGAGGGTCGACTTGGCAGCATGGCAGGTTGCTCTGGGCTCCTTTTTAAAAAAAAAAAGAAAAAAAGGGATTAGAGCGGAGAATAAAGCAGACTAATGAATGATAGGATCACTGGTACAGCCTGGGAAAGTAGTCTCAACCCTCAAGCACTGGGACAGAAGGCCTGGAAATAGGTATGCATGTTTACTTCTCCTTGAGCTATGAGGGGAAAACTAGAAGAAGGCTGACAATACACTTCTGATGTATAGAGGGACGTCTGTAGACTAACAAATGCTTGTAAACCTTGATACACATGCACCTTATGCCGATTGGCCTCCAACAGAGAAGTGATAGAGGTATATGAAACAATGTAGCGAACAAGAGATCAAAAGATGGGGGTATAAGTTTATATGACCCAGCCTTGCTGGCATGGCTAGTCTAAACTGTCATGTTATAATGGTGGCCTAGTCATCAGCATCATTCGCTTGCTCACATTCCTGGCCTCAGCGGAAACGCGTTAAGGGCTTGTGGGCTGTTTACTGCCTGGCTGCCAGACAGACTAGTCAGTGATTCACCCTGGACCACAGACAGGTCTTTCTGCCAGATGCTACAGCCTCACTCTGATCTCTCTGAGCTACACCGGAGCTGCTTGTAGATATAGAAGAGCCTGAGTAGATAACAGTATGTGGCAGAGACGGGGTAGCTGTGCAGGGATGTCATTCTCCCTTTTCTGATCAAATGCCTGGAAGTTGGGGTGGGTGGAAAAACCCGGTAAAAAGTGCCTTAGGTTGATGTATAGTAAGGATTTAGACAAATGGCAAATCGCAATCTTGCAAGACGGACATCAGCCAACACATGGCATCTTGTCTTGAGAAGACGACTTCTCAAATGGAGCTCTGTTTCACCCTTTGGAGTTTGGTTGTATGAAGACTTTTCTTCAATTTCATTTTAAAAAACATGGCTAGTTTGTTGCCATTTTGTTCAAGCAAGAAGAAATCTAGCAGACAGAGCTTAAAGGTATTACTAACATCCATATCGCGCGAGCCGAGAGAGGGAAGCCAAGAAACCAAAGGGCAGGCCTTCCACAACCAACAAAATGGCGTCGGCAGCCCGTCTGTCTCCAACATGACCAGAACACTCGTCGTGCCAAAGGTAGGCGTACTCTGCTCTGCAGCGGTATGACCAGTGGAGAAAGTGAACAGAGGGCCCCCTCTTCCCTGAACCACCTTATCTGTGTTACAATGCTCGTTCCTGAGAAGAGCTTCCCCCCTTATTAACCACTCCACCCACCTGCCCCACTCCACCCCAGCACCAAGCACCCCCTGGCAGGGGTCCAGCAATAACACAGCTGTTGAGGAGGCTTAGTTTCCGTGGCGATGGCCACTGGACTGGGGTGGAATGTTTGCACGCAGCAAGCTGACATTCAGGGGCGCCGGGCTGCGCTGGCTTGACCGACGGGAGCGAGGAGACAGTCGGCTGCCAATACTCATCTGGTTCCCTCTCCCCCTTCCTCTCCTCTCTTTTTTCCCCCTTCTTTCTCATAGTACAGGCCACTGGGTTTCTTTCGCTTCATTCCAGCTTGTTTCATAACGGCACAAGAGGCTCTCTGGAGGGCTGGAGGAGAGAACACTTGGCTTTGTAATGTGATCTAAAGATACAGTTTTAATAGCTTGGCTTTGGATCTTTTTGTTGGTCCCTCTTGGCCGGCCTGTTGGGGGCCAGCTCAGGGCCTTGTTTAAGTTCGTCAAGGAGGAAGTAACCTAGATTTGGGCCACCATGGAAAGCAGAATGCTGAATCAATGTGGCACTTGTTTTATTTACACTGGCTTGAGATGGGAGTCTGGTATTTCAGTACTTTGAAAACTCTCATATTGTAATTGAGCTACATTTACATGATGAGCATTTCATTTACAAGCTTAGCTGAGTTTATCACGATGATTAAAATATTTCATATCTGCATCACTTTGTTCAACCGCTCTTGATGTCTTAGCATGGGAAACAGATTATTAAGTGAAAGTGAACAATATGTTTGCAGATTTGACCATTTTTAAAACGATCCAGCAGCTGTTTTGAAACGATCCTATCACAGTTTCAATGTTCATTTTGAACAGATTTTGGAATTGTAGTGGTGAATGTATCCTTGTCAGTGCGAGGGACGTAATCACTTTTCTGGGCTCATTCTTGAAAGGCCATGGCTGGCTGTCTGTCAGTCACCAAGGCCCAATTTTATCCCATCATTAGGGTGATACCGCAGCCCGCAGAGTTATGCAGGGACGTGATACAGTTGAGATATGTGTCAAAATACCGATTAACATGAATATTTTAACGCATATAACACATTTTTAACTTTTACCATCTTGGATTACATACATTTTCCGTCCTGCAAATATGCGTAAATCATTGGATGCTATGATTTTTGGTACCAGTTCAATCAACTCTCTTTACTTTTAAAGTGAAATTACACTGTGACTATGCAAATGGTTCACTAAATGTCCCTCCAAGTCTTTAACAACTAAATGTCTACCAAATGTGAGCAGTGAATAGTGATGGTAATGTGTGTGTCTTGCTGTGCAGAGGACGGGGCGATAGTCACCGTTGACGTGGGCCTGGCCTACAGAGACGACACGATGGACGAGTGGACGGAGATGGCCCACTCTTTAGAGCAGAGGAAGCTCAGCTGCAACTTCACCATTGCCAAGGTGGAGGAACACCGGCCGCCTTGCACATCATTCATTCTCCTTCATCTGCTTTACCTTCATGTGTCTTTGAGTTGAGAAAAATAACTTATTCTTATCTGGCTTTGAGTTGGTTTAATAGTAGTTATTAAATAGTAGGGACAATCAGATATATTACAACACTGAGAGTACCTATTATTTGTCAATTTTTTTTATATTACTGTTGTCAATACTTTAAAGTGTATATTGTGATATCGGCACATATCTGTAGATATTGCTGGTGCTTGCAGATTCAGATAAATCCAATAGCTTATATCGTTTAATATTCAGATATAAAGAATCCATCCATCAGAGCATTTTGTCATCACAATTTCTGCCTTGAAAGCAGTATTTTGGTGTGATTTCATGCCGTCTTTACTAGAATTTAATGAATTTACACCCTAAATATTGATAATGGTAATGATACCGTGATACCTCATTGATCCCCATAGAGAGATTCTCTTTTCACTGTAGAGGAGATTTATGCCGCCCCAAAATAATTGAGGGCGGCACAGTATGTCATCGGGAAGACAGATCAGTAAAGAGGCAGTGTTCAGCACCACAGGAAGGCCTGACCAGAATAAAGTCTGTGGGATCCTAATGGCAGAATTCTACCAAAGGCATTTTTACCCGATTGGTGTCAGTTGTTCCATGTGCATTAAACCAGATGCTGTGTGCTGTTGTGTGTTCTCCAGACCCTTGAGAATGAGGGGCGTTACTACGAGTGTGACCTGCTGCCCTTCATGGAGGTGGGCAGCGTGGCCCACAAGTACTACCTGCTCAACATCCGCCTGCCTGTCAACGAGCGCAAGAAGATCAACGTGGGCATTGGAGAGATCAAGGACATTCGTCTGGTTGTGAGTTGGCAGTCTGACTGCGAAAAGCAGCGTACCTTCTGACCTTATGTCGACACACACAGCTGAAATGTGTATTTCAACCTTGAGAGTGATAACTGATCATTTGGTCATAGAATGTGCTTTTATTTAGATTGGGATGGATTTACATGTAGAAAATTTTGAACATGAACCTTGGAATATTATCTGCAATGTGATGAGAGAATATAATGACAAAATTGCAGTCATGGCAAATTTGACAGAGTGTGAGGGTTTTGCACTTTGCATGCAAATTTCATGCATGAGAGGAGAGGAGGCAGCATGAACATGTGGACCTGATGGCGTTCGTTCATTTCTCCTCCCAGAGCATCCACCAGAACGGAGGCTTCACCAAAGTGTGGTTTGCCATGAAGACGTTCCTCACACCCAGCATCCTCATCATCATGATCTGGTACTGGAGACGCATCACCCTCATGACCAGACCTCCTGTGCTGCTGGAGAAGTAAGTATCACATCGGCACAGATCACTACTGTTGTCATCAACATATTTCTCATTCTAAGAATTATTATAATATAATTCCACCTGGACCAACCCTCCTAAGACAGAAATGCTTTCCAAAAGATTCTTTCTTCTTTTTCTTCCCTTATTTATTGTTGGATACCAAGGAATGAAATGTAATGTCTACATTTAAAAGAACTTTGACTTTTGTGTTCATGTCAGTTCAGTGGTTAGTATGAGGCGGTAGGGAAGGATAAAGAATGCTTGTTAAGAAAGGTCCTAGTAGCCTCATTAGAAACCATTGAGGCTTTGCCTTAGTGCATGTACTGACTGAAGACACATGCCCTCAGATTAACTATGGATGAAGTGTACATCTGGGTCAAACTAGCTCTGTGTGCAGAAGGTCACTGTTCATCCAGCGTCTGAGTAGGAATGTTATCTAGGACCATGAACAGGTTCCAGTTCAGTCGTGACGTCAAATGCACAGTAAGCCATATTCAAACAAATCTGAAAATATGCCAAGGGCCTCGTTTACTCAGTCACTGATTTAAAAAAAAAAAAAAAAAAAAAAAAAGTTCAACTTGCTTCATGCCAGATTTCCACTGAAAAAGACACTGTTCATGTCTTTTTATATAGTGAAAAAATAGCTTTCAAAACATCAACGATCATTGCTCATAGCTTCACCAAACTTTATTACATGGAAATTGAAGCCCATGTACATTAGTGGAGCGAAGGCAGGTAGTGCAGCCTGCAGCAGACTGTTTGAATGGCGTGCTGTGGATCGTGAAGCTCTGCTCAGAGCCCAGTGTTTGTCTAACCCCCCGCCGTGCCGGGAAGACAGATCAGTAAGAGGCAGTGTTCAGCGCCACAGGAAGGCCTGGCCAAGCGTGAAACGCGTTACACAATCTGCAAGCTAGCACTCAACTGACACATCCTACATACGTACACACACACACACACAACACACTCACACACACACACACACACACACACACACACACAGTCTACGTCTCTCTCCTTCCCTCTATCTTTTCCGGCCCGAGGCTCTCATTCCCAAATGACCGGCAGGCTCTCAGGAAGTGCCACTCGCACCCTATTTGTGGACGGCGGATGATTTTTTCATGCTGTAAAAGCTTTGCCGGAGCCGTCTGTCATGCTCGTCCACATGAGGTGTGAGAGCGGAAGAAACCTCAGACCTCTTCTGAACTCGGAGATCTGCCGAAGACGGATGAGAAGGGATGCTTTTCACAGCCGCAATGTGCACAATGCTCCACGATGATGTCATTCATAAATGAAGTCTGAAAACTGAGATTAGTATTAGATGGAGATGGGACGATCTGCTTATTCACGATATGATTAGATAAAACCACAATACGATGTAATGAATAAAAGTTCAATGACAACAAAGTATGACTGTGAAGAATTATGTTTATTTCTGAGCCATAATTTTTTTTCTAGCAATGGTGCTGGCTTGCTAGAATGCTAAACAACAATTTAAAAATGTCGTTACAAAGTGCAAATAATATAATTTTAGATGGAAAGCTTGTGAAATTGTGATGGACAAACTGTCTCATTTGTGATTACTACAGCAGAATAAAATGGAGCAAATATTTTTCTGCCCCACGATACATATTGTCACATTTTCATATTGCGATATATTGAATTTCGATATATCGTCCCATCCCTAGTATCGGAGTGAAAGAACTCAATGTTAATTTTTTGGCATTTAGAAACTTTTCTTTAAATTTGAATCAGAAGAATCTTCTGTCGTAAGCAACAGATCTAGATTATTGAAGGCTTCTATTTCATCAGCTTTTGCCCTTGTCTCTCTCTCTCACACACACACTCACACACACTCACAGATACCGGCCTCAGCGCTCCTGTCTGTGTTGGTGGTGCTCAGGACATTCCCAGCATACCAACCCAATGCGGTTTCACTCCATTCGCTCGGTGGAACATGCCAGAACTGTTCTCGCTGACGAGCTCTCTGGAGTGGAACTGCTTACAGCCTATTGCTTGTATCATTTGCATTACTTGTATTGTTTACAAAAATGTTTGTACCTACACTTTTCCTGGCTACCTTTTGCTGTACTCCTTGCTCTCTTTTTCTTTCCCCCCTCTGTTCCACCCTCCTCCCGTCTGTTCCCGATCTTCCTTTCATCTAGTTGTGGCATGCAGGGACCTGCTGCTGCTGCTGCTGCTGCAGCGCTTGGAGACACAAACCCTGTTCTGTCTTTCTGTAGGCGGATGGTTCTTTGTTCTTTCACCCTCGCTCTCCTGTCTAGACTTTCAAGATTAGAGAAGGTTAGCTGGAGTAATGAGGTTAGTCGGTAAGGTGGTGAATTAGATAGGTTAGCGGGGACGCACTGTGCTTCTGGCTGATGGGATAATCTAATCAATAGGCCATGTCTTAATGGTCCTCTTTCAGCATACACAGATTTAGCCTTGCCGTATAATAATGATTTCCTAAATGAAATTTATGTTTGAAAAAGTATTGTCCACGCTCAAAAAAAAAAAACAAAAAAACATACATCACTTGTTTCCTCAGTTGCTGTAGCTTATTTAGTCATCCATTTTTCTTTCTTGAATGCACTTGAACAAAGCTGCTGATGCTGCATGAATTATACTGCTGTGGGTATTGATTTTGAATATGTTTTTTAAATGCTAATTACAATTTAGTCATCAAAAAGCATTCTCACAATCAATAAATACATCTGCGCATATAACCATACATACATGTGCATGGTTAATCCACGGCAACGGTAATGACGGCAAAAGTCGCTTAAAGTCGGTAGTGATAGTGACAGATTAATAATGTTTTTCCTCCTTCAGGGTGATCTTTGCTCTGGGCATCTCCATGACATTCATCAACATCCCAGTGGAGTGGTTCTCTGTGGGCTTCAACTGGACCTGGATGCTGCTCTTCGGAGACATCAGGCAGGGCATCTTCTACTCCATGCTGCTTTCCTTCTGGATCATCTTCTGCGGGGAGCACCTCATGGTACTGTACCCGCTAATGGTGAACAAATGAAAATATAAACTCTGTCTTAGGATAAAAGCAAGACTCATGGCTTGTTTAGAGCAATGCTTGGCATGAGCTTTTGCACATGCGCTCATTTTCTCCTGCAGTCTCATTTCTTTGAGGTTTCAGACTGTTTGTGTGGGTCAAGTCCCACATACAAGTCAGCTGTTGCACCTCAAGTAATTGTCCCTACACGACTTATCAGTATGCTCTCTTGCCTGAAGCACTCGCTGGCATGAACCTGCATAGTGCACACAGCAAGAAGTATTGTGTTCACTGTGTGGGTGTTTTCCATGTGCCACTCCACCCAGATATCCTTGCAACCATCCATCAACACTGTGAAACATAAAACGGAGTGCTTAGTTTGGCTGCAGGACAATAATGAATCCATGACCTCGACCAGGAAGGGTTTTGGTTTTAACAGACACCGGGGGACGTTGCAGTCCTCTGACCCGCCTTGTTATCACTGCAAGCTGGTGGCGCACCATATTTGATGTGCTTGAAGTCTGATCTTTGAAATGTAGTACAACCTATACTTAAGCCGATTTTGTCACTCCCTCTCCCTGTCCCTGGCACCAGGACCAGACTGAGAGGAACCGGTTCTCAGTCTACTGGAAGCAAGTCGGACCCATCGTCTTCGGCTCCTTCTGCCTCTTCATCTTTGACATGTGCGAGAGGTGAGGCCCAAGTTTGTACTTCATTACTACATATACAATACATTTCTTTATATGTTTTGATTCATAAAATTCCGTCTTCTATATGTTATTTCTTATTTTCCATGCCTTCCCTACACCTGTTATTTGTTAGATATTCTCAGTCAAATGTCATAAAATGTTGTGAAATTCTTAACCGAGATGACATGTAGGATTGTTTTTGTTTTTGTTTGTGTCACCAGGGGAGTCCAGCTGACGAACCCCTTCTACAGTATCTGGGCCTCAGACGTGGGAACTGAGCTGGCTGTATCCTTCCTTACCTCATAGTATTAAAAACAGCAGCAATAGTTGGGATGTATGTGCTGTAAAGCAAGAATCTAAACAAGTTATCTTCATAACTACCTCAAAACTGCTTGTCTGGCCCAAAATTGTGTATTGATAATAGCATGACTCTAATAAAAAGGTGTAAAGGAGCAAATCATCACCTTTTTAACTTCAGTAGCCAATCAGCCTGTTTATGGTTGCAGCTCTGCTCCTGTTGTTGGAGCATTTTGTGAAAATGTAGTCTCTCTTTCCACATGTGTTGAATGGTCTTCCCTTCAGTCTTGCAGTCAGTGAATTTCTTCTTGCTAGGCTCTGGCATGTACTGAACACTGCGATCTCTAGACTAACAAGATGAGAAATAATTCAGTGATGCCATATGTGAAAGCACTGCCCAGGGTCTCCCCATGGTGTGTGTGTGTGTGTGTGTGTGCTTGTCTGTGTGTGCACCTGTGTGTCGCTTTGCTTGCCAGGCTGAGTGATGCAAGATTCATCAGTACACTTCGTCAAAAGCAAGTGCCAGACCGCCCCTCCCTTATCTCTTTTTTTTCCCTCTCTCTTTCCTCCAGTTTCTCCTCCCTCTGTGTCTCTGAGCCCCAGTGAAAGGGAAAGCTGAGATATGCAACATGACATGCGCTCAGTTCCCAGAACTCTCAGCGGGTTTGGCGAAGACATTTGGTACAGTGTCTATAACCAGGGTCATCAAAGCTTTATTAGGCAGGGCCACTGACGGGTTTCTGCCATGACTTCTGCTGCAGTTAGTCTGTTAAGGTTTTAGGAAAGAGACACACGACTTAACAAAACATTTAGCAGCATCTTTATTTATTGCAATTATTGATTACAGTACAGTACAGTGAGTCTACCTTTGGTCGCCTCAGAGGGGGTTGCTGTAGTTTTTTTTCCCGCACTAATTATCTAACTCATTAAAACATTCATATACTGTATCTATGCATTGCCACTCTGCCAGCAGACGCCCTATAAGGAGGTCTCCCTTCTTTCATTTGAATAATGTAACTCTATCACAGCATGTGTAACTATTAGTACCACCATTTTTGTGCCAGTTATTTCCTTGACTGGTGTTGCTGTAGATGGCGTTCATAATCGTGGCAGGGATCTGCGCCTGTCTCTACTTCCTCTTCCTGTGCTTCATGGTGTTCCAAGTCTTCCGCAACATCAGCGGCAAGAGGTCCTCGCTGCCTGCCATGTCCAAGGCAAGACGCCTGCACTACGAGGTGTGTGTGTGTTTTTGTCCATCAGCCTTCCTGTCTGAATCTCAGAGTTGGAGTTCCTTATCACACAAAGCCAAAGGATTAGATCATGCCAGTTTAATGCGTTCTTTGTTTGTCATTTTGTCACTAACTCATCTCCTTTATCACCTAGGGTCTGATTTTCAGGTTCAAGTTCCTCATGCTGGTCACTCTGACCTGCGCCGCCATGACGGTCATCTTCTTCATCATCAGTCAGGTGAGTCTGGTAATGTCCTCAAATTTAACGGTGTGGCCTTCTTCATGACGCACACTTCTCTGTCCACTTCGTGACACACTTCTCATCTTTTAGAGTCACCAGGGAACAGTATTTCGATGGCATCTTGTTTCTGTAATTCAACATACTTCTTGGGGAAACAGTTGGTGCGGGACATAACGCAGGGAGCGGTTGTTGGACCAGAACAAACAGAGAAAGAGAAAGGCAGTGAAGCCCATTGCATACGCATTGGCAACAAATTTGTCACAAATTTCAGATTCTTCCAAGTGAACATATTGAACTTCTCAAAGTGAACTACTGGTACGCCATGAATTAACCACTAAAAATATACCGTAGTGCAGGAAATAATTGTAATGGGATAGTAATCAAGTAATCATTTTGTAAATTGTTTTGGCATTTATTGTTAAATAGCTGTTTATGATCTCGGAGAATTGGCTAACAAGGTGAAATACTTTTCTCATTTCATTGTGACTTTTAAGAGCTTTATTGTTGCTCTCCCATGCCAACACACTAGCAGCTGAATCTTGTCAGTCGGATAAGAAAAGTGTGTGTCTCATCCTTTGTTTTTGTCTGTCTGCCTGTCTCCAGGTCAATGAGGGCCACTGGCACTGGGGAGAACACACAGTGCAGGTGAGCAGCGCCTTCTTCACCGGCATCTACGGCATGTGGAACCTGTACGTCTTTGCCATCATGTTCCTCTACGCACCGTCACACAAACGCTACGGAGACGAGCCGTCCAGCGGCCAGTGCATCATTGGTAAGTACTTTTTTTTTTTTTTTTTTTTTTTTTTAATCAGCTTTCTCTTTTCTGAATTAAGTTTTATGGATGGATGCAGTCTTGTGGGAGGGTAACTGCTGCACTCTGTTGGTTCTGGTAAAATGAAACTTTATTTTTTCCCCATGGGGAAATTGTGTCATTGCTGCAGCAAAGGATAGGATATAGATAAGAATACGACAAATGGAACATACTGAAGATAATAAGACAACAAGAATAAAACATATGCAAAATACAGTGTCTTCATGGTGCTTACACATAACTCCTACTTGCTTGACAGAATTGTCACTTTATTATATAATTAAATAATATTTGAGTCAAATTTAGTTCAAATTCTCTGTTTCTTATTCATTTCTGAGTTATGGGTTGACATCTTGGAAAATTGGAAAATACAGCATTAGCAATAGCACTATAATTGGGGTTCCAGGCAGTGTGCATTCCTTATTTATCAATGTTTTAACCCTAACAATGATATGTCTGCATTGTACTGGCTGTGTGTCTGTTCTTAAAGTTGTCAGATTGCATCAGTGTCCCAGTAGCGCTCACTTCATCCTGTTAAAGAGCAAGTGTCTGCCTTCCACTGTAAAGCTGCCTATTCATGCAAAGTCTGCTTTTGGAGGAGAGAGAGAGAGAGAGACTGAGAGAGCGAGATTCCCAGGGGAAAGGAGGGTCTCTTTGGCCCAAGAGGGTGATTCTAATGGACACCAGGCTTCCTTCCAGAGGGAAAGGAAGGGAAGAGTGAAGAGAAGGGTGGTGGTGGTGGGGGGAGGGAGAGCAGGGGAAGTAATGAAAACCATCCATCTCCTGACGTCAGTGACGCGGAGAGAGAAAAAGAGGTTTTGAAGTTCTGGAAGCTTTCCCTGATCTGCGTCAGCCGAGCTCCTGGGAGGGGCGTCTCTCTCCGAGCCCCAGTCTCTCTGTGCTGATTTACTTTATCAGTACAGCGAGTTGCAGAGCTGTTTCAAGTGAGCCTGAAGGCATTTATGTGGAGGAAATTGAGTAGATTTCCTCCTAAAGGAAGACTGGCTGCATTAATATAGAGGAATATACACTGATATGTAAAGAGTACAGTGAGAACTCAAAAGACAAAGAATCTGCTCTTAAGATTTTTGTAGACAATGCGACCTTAGTCAAGATTTTGATGGCAATAATGCGAGTAAGGCAGAAACCATGTAAACACCACACTCTGATTAGGCTAATGTTATTATGCTCATAGTCAAAGTAAGCATAATCGCAGTAAGATATGAGGAGTGCTCCAATCTTAATCGCATTAATAGACACCAGTTAAGACATGCATCCTCTAATTCCCCTGCATCCTCTAATTTGAACGATTACGCACGCCTCAACCGGTGAGGGTACCTTGATTTAAATATTTCACAACTATCATCAGGCTCTTGCCAAATAGCTACACAAACGTCTGTGTTTCTGTGCACACCAAACTAGTAGGCTATGACGCACTGCTTCGAGGTCTCTACAGTGCAAATCATCAGGAATACAAGCCACTGATGGGGACTGGAGGTCCTGGAGACACAGCTCCATCCAAACACACCGGGTTGCCGGGGGCGCAACAACTGCATGCGTCGTCTACTGTCATCTAACAACAGGTTTCCCAGTAGTAGAGCCTGAAGCATGCCATTTTGTAATTGCAGTAGAGATAGGCATATGGCTGCGACCAACAACATGATGTGGTAGAGCACAATCATGGCTGTAGTTTTGGTTAAATTTGTAAGTGGTGGGACAGGAAACAAGTTATTTTTATCAAAAAATCTATATATACTGTATATATCCCATTTCCACAATTATCTCTGTATAATCTTAGTGCTTCAGTCATGTAAACAGGAGTATTCTGGGGAGTCAGATCATGCAATCATGTAAACGGCTTAATCGGACTATTGCCTTAATCGCAGCATCGGCAATAGTGGCATTATTGTGCACCTGTAAGCATAGCCAGTGACTTGAGATCTTATGTGTAATGGTGCCGTCGATGTTGTGTGTAGGAGATGCCGGAGCCAACAGTGGAGAGGACATCCAGCTGACCACCACCATCACCCATGTGGACGGTCCCACCGAGATCTACAAGATGACCGGCAAAGAGGCCCAGGAGTAGATCCCACGCCGCGATTTGGACTCCCCTCTACTACCTACTGCTCCAACAATCCCCTCCCTTTTAATATATATATTCTCGAAAGGCCTCTTTCCTTTAGAGCAGTGCTGGCCCTAAACCAGCATCACCAGCCTACCTTGCATGTAAAGTACCAGTCCCACAGTTACCGCGACTCGTTCTGTTCCGCCTCCTTCCCAAAACTCCCTTATTGAGTCCCTAAAGGCTGACGAATGTCAACACTCCTATCATTTCATAGTTGATTTTTTTTTTTTGTCTGACATTTCATACTTTATGTGAACTATTGGTGTTTGTACATGTTGCACAACTCTTCCCTTTTGACACCATCAAGTCAGGTGCAGAAAAGCTGCTTTTAAATGGGAGAGATGTTTGAGTGTAAAGAATACCATCTGGTGGTGATGGGGAGGAAAAAAAAAGAAGGAATCACACTCCTACTTAGAAATATGAATAAACTCTGTTTTGTATGTAAAGCCTTGTGCTTCAGACGTAGATGGACACGTTTTTATTGGCTATGATATAACCACTTTGGGTTTGATCTGCCTAGAGAAAGTATTTTTCTGCTTAATTTCCTGTAATATTGTCACTCCAGGCCCTTGAGCCTATTTCTCTGTGCACTGTCACACATATACACTTCCATAGAAAGTAGATCACATGGACGACTGCTGTCATCTTATTTATCATTCTTTCAAGTGGTGGAACTCCTTTTTTATATTGTTGGGGAAAATGTACAGACCACATAGCCTTTTGGGGAAATGCATACTGTAAGTTCATTATGTTACAATGTAGATATCTATTTTTTATAAAGTGCCTATTTTCAACTTTATGAAATGTTTGCATTAAGCTGTATCACTGTTGACAAAAAAAAAACTTTCAGATTTGAAGTTGACTGTAGCCTATTACACATGGGTCTTAGTTATTTTGTGCTTTTTATGCTAATTTAAATAAAAACTTTTACTTTATCCCCTTGCATGTTCTGTGTCTTACTGTTTGCTCTGAAAGCCTGTGTCATATTTTTTGTATTTCAGTCTTATTGACCATTAAATGTAAGGAAAAAGTAAAGCACCCCAATGAAAATTCACTTTAATATTCCTATTGGGACTCTGGTACTTGGTAGTGAGTTTATAAATTCTATTTTTATTCTTTTGCGGTATAGCTATATTATTTCAATAGGATATTATGTAGTTAATAGTTTTGCTGTGATTTGTATAGTATCCCTCTAGCTATACATTTATCACAGGATTACTGTAGTTCTTTTTTGTAAGGGTGGTTTTGCTACATAGGCCTATATTGATAGACACCTGGCAGAGCTTGGCTACAAGGCCATTTGGAACAAGTTGGCCCCTACAGACATATTATGGTCCAATATTACCATATTACCTGGATTCATGTAGGGATAGTGCGCCTCTGCAAGGCGACTAGCAGAACAACAAACCACTTACTGTTCTCAAACATCAGTGCTGCGTCAAGCCAGCCAGAGACAGCCAGAATAAGACCGGAAGGTAGTTGGATTATTATTCTTGTATTATGACTATATGATGAAATAAATGACTTTTTGTGGAGAAAGTACAATTTAATTTAATTTTCATTTTGCAGATTCCTCCTTAAATATATTATATATTTTCACTTTGGAAGTTTGTATTGCCAAATGAAACATTGAAGCAAGTATGTTCGACAAGGAGGGTTTTATTTTGAAATTCCCAAGCGGAAACGGTATATATAATTCTGGCTAGCTTGACGCTGCTGAACATCCGTCAGTGTTCCCATCGGTCCGCTCCTCTCCTCCCGACAAAGTTCGGCTGTTCTCGTCACGAAGCGTTCAAGTGGAGGAAAAGGAAAGGAGATTTGTCATACAGGGAAGGGGGAGAAAAAAAAGTAAACGACACTTAAAGGTTAACAACAACAAGCGGCAGCGGAAAGTAAAAGCGGCACGAATCGGCAGTTTCGCGGTCGGCCGTGTGATCCTTCTTTAGTGTAAACACATTAGTGTAGTTGTGACATTGCGCGGTGAGCGACAGAGGGAAAGGTCTCCTCCCAGTTTGTTGACGGATACAGTTTGGCTTCAGTGAGAGGAGAGGAGAGGAGAGGAGACACGGCTAGACCTGACTGTACATTACCCCGGCCAGGTAAGAGAGCCATGTGTCGATACACCTTTACATTAGCAACGGACGTCTGCGCTTTCGCCAGAAGCAACAGTTGGCCACAGTACGGTCTTCTAAATGAGACATATTTAGTGCCATTGCTGCCAGCCGTACAGTCTTCATCCGTACATTAACGTTACATGCAACAGTAATAGGGCAGCATAACATAATGGTAATAATAACAGTGTTTCATCTTGGCCGTTAGACACTGTTCATCTGTGAATGCGGTGACCGTAGCGCACAGAAAAGGAGCTTTGCTGAGTGAGAATGGTATTCAACAGGTGATAAGCTCGCGCTGAAGGTTTTCATAGCACACGGCTCCCTCGGCCTTCCAGTCGTGATTATTTTCCCACAGGCCCCACCTACTGTGTTTGCTACATAATGACTTTTTATTTAGAAAGAAACCAGATTATTTTAGAATAAAATAGTGCTTCATAGATTTGTAAACCAGCTACTTCCTTCATATGAGGTTATTATGCAATAACTAACGTGTAACCACTTGCAACACTGCCAGTGTAGTCCAACATGAACCAATTAGACAGATTATGTCCCTGGTATGATGGTCAAAAGTGCCTGCGGTGTTTACATGAGGCATCAACAGCCCTGTTGATGTGCCCGGGCCATTAGGAGGGCAGAATACAGACAGGCCATTGATAAGGCCAACTCATTAGTACCCCATTCACTGCCTTCAAAGCCTCCTCTCTGCGCCCATCCACATGAGTGGGACCCACCGCACTGGAGGCTGAGGAGCACACACGTCCTGTCCTCCTTCTTCTACACCTTCATGGTGACGATGGTTTGCTGTAATGTGCAACAGGTTTTATCATGTTGGAGTGAGCATCATGGAGCATTGTGACTGACACTGACACATAGAAAGTACTTAAGTATTCAGGAGAGTTGACACAATCATGCAGACGTGAACAGAGACACCAGTACGTACATGAAGTCTGTCTCTGTGTGTCGTTCTGTCTCTTTCTCTCATGAAAGCACCTACTCACTCCCTCACTCATGCATGCCACACACACACACACACACACACCACACACACTGGCATCACTGGTAATGGCAGGAATATGCAGCCGTATGCCGTTGTTTTATGATGAATGGAGGTGGTGACGTTCATGAAAAGCTGCCTTGTCTGATCTTGTCAAGTCTGGTCATAAGGCTGCCCAGTGCAGTTCCTTGGAACAAACACTAGGCCACTGTATTGGCAAAGCGTGTATGTTCACATTCACAAGAATTTTCCTTTTTATTCCTTAACTAATAAGATTTGGATGGATAGTCAGCAGTGGAGCTGAGGTTGTTTTATGACCTTAGTAGGGGGGGGGGGGGATCAGTTTTAGGGGCCTCCATTACAGGCAAAACATGACTGTAAAATCCACAAGCACTTGTGCCCTGGATATTGAGAGATGTGACTTGTATAGAGAAGTAAACCTTTGACATGAAAGACTCTGGTTTCTCAGCTCATTACCTCTCTCCACCAGCAGCATGGGTTTGGAGTTGTGAGTAGTTTAGCCTGAATTGCTGGCAGGATTTAATCTGACGTCTGACGCATGTAAACTGCCCAGTGACGGGAAGTGGGGGCTAGGTGGGTCGAGATCAGTGAACAGTGACGTGTTTAATGCAACGGTTAGATAAAAAGATAGGGCAACGCAACATACTGTAATGTCCACATGGTCCCGAGGAAACTTCACCATATTTTAGGGTGGAGGGAGGATCGATTTAACCCCCTTCCCCTGTCTCCATATGAGTTTATGTTGGGGAAACAATGGAGGAACTGTGTGGAACTGTGTGGCTGAAATGCTACACACAGCTGTAACCAATGCTGTAATGACTTATCAACTAGCAGGCTGTTCTGGAAGCAGCGCATCTCCCTTGACGCAGAATGCCGCCCGACTCGATCGGCAGCTCTGTCGGTGACTTTTGACAAACAGCCAGGCTCCGTTTCCTCATAATGTTGTGGATTCCCCTCTGGTCTTCCGCTGTATTTGTGGAAGTGTGAGTTGGTGTGTATGTGTGTGCATGTGTGTGTGCGTGCGTTAAAACCTCCTTACTTAAATGTGTGATTCACATCTTTTCTCAACATTCTTACACACACACACACACACACACACACACACACACACACACGTTGATTTTATCTTTCTCTTTCTGTCTCTAACTCCTCTTGTAATTACTCAGATTATTATGATGTGACCAGCTGCTCAGGGAAACACATCAGTGACATTTCTGTTACAGACCTAACAAGGGTTACATGTCTGACGAAGAAGCAAAAAAAAGATAATGACTACACTTTCCATAACACTCCTTTTAACTCTCCTATTAATATTGCACACACACGCACCAGTAAGTATTTTGCAACATCCATTTTTCCTTTCTCGTCACAAGCTTTTCATCCGTTTGCTCCAGGACAGTTGTGTGTAAAAATGTGTGTGTTTGTTGTGTGTTTGTGTATGGGATGATACTCTCCCTGTATGTTCTGTGTTGTTACTTAAATTCCTCCCTGCCCAGGAGCACAGATGTACTGACAGGAGTGGTGGTGACATTGCGGATATACAGTCACACCCATCTGTTGGTTTGGCAACAGAATGACTTGCTTTCATGAAATACCAAACCTTATTTGATGTTTGTGTGTGTGTGTGTGTGTGTGTGTGTGTGTTTTTTGTATTAGCTCAAAATAGACCAGCACAATTATAGATCACATCTGCCCAGATATTGTTTTATTTCTCATCTGTTCTCAATTGTATGGCAATTACAAACCACCCGAAATTGGAATATTATAACGCAGGAAAAGACACGTGGTCGATGAAAGTCTTTAAAGTCTCTGCTGGCTTCAGGAAGTCGGGCGCTGTTAGTGCTCATGCTCTAATCAGATTCAAATCAACCCCAGATGTACACATTCACCAACCAGGAAGTGTTGTCATAGCAACTATCTCAGATAGGTAAAAGAAAAAGAAAAGGGTGCTGCGGCAGACTTAATTTTCCCGTCATTGCTATGATGGGGAAATACGTTTTGTTATGTTATCAAGATTTTCTTTCTGATTTAGTATCACCACTCACCATTTTTCTCTGCTCCCTCTCTACATTTTCTCTTTCGTCACTGACCCCCTTTTCTACCTTAATTTCCCCAGGCTGGCTACACATCATAAAAGGCCTTTACTGATTTCAGGGTGCAAACTAGCTTCTGTAATCGTGTTCGTCTGGAGTGAACACCCCTCCTGGCTGTCAGGATAGTCAGCAGACAGACAGAACGGTAGAACCGGCATCTCCACCCAAACGAGGAGCACGGACTGAAACCTTGGAATGTTTGATTACCACAACTTCCTCTTCACAGCTACACAGCTTGTGTAAAACCTCCCATATTCATTGATTTCATTTTCACATATACAATGGCTCAAGATAGGAATAATGTTCTTTATGATGCTTTGTAAATGAGTTAAAAGGGCATTTATTGAATGAATTTTAAGACTAAATCCTCACAGGCAGAACAGTCACAGTACTAGACCCTGATTGGCTGACAACAGCAGCTCCTCTAATTCAAATGAGCTAAACCTGCTGAGCTCCAAACTGGCCTGATTACAAAAATATTAGTAATTGTTTAATGAGGGGAGCCAATCAAAACCAAGTCCAGTTGTGATGCGTTGACTGGAGTTTGTCCAAAACTGTCCGCAAAAAAGGATGGATTTTTGAAAATGAACAAAATCACATTTTAGCAATGTCTTCATAAAACATCTTTGATCATATATGTACATAAACAGAAGGAAATTTGAATACCTATATTAAGGCCACTTTAAGTTGCAGAATAATGCACTTACACCTATCCTACCCCTCCAAACCTGTTGGGGAAAAACATGAGTAGAGTGCTACTAAGAGGAGGATGACAAATTGGGCTCCATTTTAATTACCATTTAATCCACAAGACTTGCAGAACTTTTTGCTCAAGTTGTGAGTAGTAGGCCTCAGTTTGCCGTCCAACCAACCGGCTGAAGTTTACATAGCTGTTGATCCTCAACTCTGATTGGACAGAAGGAAGGAAGCAGATAAGACAGGCTTGTTTAGAGTGTAAACTATGGCCAAGGGTGAAGTTCCTTGTAGACACTGATCCGGGGTTAGTTTTGCAACTTTCCCTCTAACAGTCAGTGTTATGAAATGAGGCGGGGAAGCTGATTGCTAGTCAGTGCTTCAAGGGCGACTTCACTTCGGAGTGTAAAACTAAACAGGCGGCAGCAGACCATGACAGACTGGTTGTGGCAGATATGTCAGTGGATAAAAGAATGAAATCAAGCGGAGATGAAGGGGGAATACAGACATAAAGAATTAGTTCATGAGGATGTCATAGCATGTTTGAGCAAGACGGATGTTTTCTTGAAGAGCCTATGACTGAATGATGACTAATGATTAATGTTTTCAGTGGAGGAAAAGGTCCTATGCTGTCTCTGTAAGTGTAAGGTGTTTTTTAGAGGACCCGCATGTAAAGTCGAGAATCCATCCATCTTCACAGGACTGTGTGTGTGTGTGTGTGTGTGTGTGTGTGTGTGTATGTCTGTGTGTGTGTGTTTCAGTGCATAAGGACAGTGGACAGACAGGGAGACTGAGTGTAAATGGGTGAGAAGAAGGAGAGGACAGCTGACGAAAGGTTATTTATAGATCTATCGTGACAACAGACAATCTATTGTGAGGCTTACTGCCATGTTGAAGCTGCCACATGCAGGGACTCTCTGTTCTCCACCTGCTGTTCAAGTGTACAGTGTGAGGGGGGGAGGGGTTATGGGGGGTGGGGGGTGGGGTGGGGTGGGGTGGCATGCTGCAAACCTCCAGACTATTTCTGAAAACACTGCTTTTATCAGTTACATCATCCCCTAACTGTATCAGGCTCAGACTAGCTGAGATCACATATTCACAGAGTCTCTAGGAGTTCTTAAGGATTATTGCCGAGGTTTTCTGATTCCATACAGAAAATATGGATAGGGTTTGTACCTAAATAGCCCTTGGTTAATTGGTTCTATTTTGCTACACAAGATGTTTCACGAATTGAATCTGTTGTAAATGTTAATTCAAGCTCAGGCTGGACTCTGAAGTCTCAGCCAGGAGGATAAAAGATGGCTTTTTGAGATCCAGTCGTAACTGTTTGGCTATATTCAGTTGATTTCCATGGAAAACCAGGCCGTAGTTATGTACTTGCAGGTATCTCAGACCTCTGGTGTAGTGCTTAGGTTTCATATCTCATGCACATTACATGCAAGCATTTACTGCACACTGCCTGCATTCAATAAGCTGTGGAAATAGTTATATAGAAGTGATAGAGCTGCTTGAAAAGACATTTTGAGAGAGATGTTTTCCTTCTCAACTCATAGAAGGGGGTTGGTGCCAAGTTCTTCTTTTGAATCTCCTAAAAGTGATCAATAGTGCCCAAAAATCTTTATCTTTCCCTTTAAGAAAAAACTTCATGATGTGATACTCTGCTTCCTCCCAGTGGCAATGTGGCAGGAGTGGCTGATGTTTGGCAGTGTCACAACACCCAACAGTTTTCATAATTTTTTGTAGGAACAATTGCATAGTGTCTCTCTCACAGCACATCAAGCCTTACAGCACATGATGATCTGGATTATATTTTTAGAGCTGTTATGTTTTTTTTTTTTAGTTCAGATAATTTAAAATCAGCCCCTCAAATGGTGAGCAAGAGGAGGCGCTGGTGCTCTGTCTGAAAAGTTTTCTACATTTTGTAACACCTGCTGATCAGCAATCAGGTTTTGGGTAGACTGAATATGAAAATGATTCAGTTGGCATATTTTGTCCAACACTAGTTTGTTGAAAATGGCAGTGGGTTATGCTCTTTTCCAGGTTTTAGTAGACAAAAGCAAAATACTAAAAAGTGCCATAATGATGTGCAACTTGAAGGATGGTAAAATAAAACAATCATTGAAAACAACAACAATATAACAATGCCAGACAAGCATCAGTGTTTGGGCCTCAGTACAGTTTAGATGTGTCATCTTGAAGTTGTCATGTAACCTGTTGGTGTTACACAAACTGCAGTTTCTTCCTTCTGCCACATGGTGGGGCACTCTGTCTACTTTCTCACACCCTACTTTCCCAAAGTGCCCGGCTGCCAAAATCAGTAATGGTTTTGGTGATTTAAATGTGAGTGAAAGTTACTTGTTTGCCTCTGTGCTCCATTTTGAGATGTTAAAACTTGAGCTGTGTGCCCATCTCTTCTAGCAGGTGGCAGGACTCTCCTCTGTGCCAGCTGATGAGGAAAGGATGTGTTTGGAGGCTCGTAGATACAAATGGCTTCATGTTTAAGTTCAGACCTCTGCTTGTTACCAAGGTGATGGTGAAGAGATGTTATTGATCCGGCCACTAAACCACTCCTACAAGGCCTATTTGCCCAACAACGACAATGACACTCTTTTTCTGTCTCTCTCTTATACACACACACACACACACACACACACACACACACACACACACACCATCTGCCACTCTGGCACTGCCAGGTGGCCCTAACATAAGCTTTAGTAAACTCATCCATTATACTTAGTCATTTCCGTTTATACTCACAAGAGTAATAGTATATTGTATGCGTGTGTGTGCGTGTTTGGGGTGTGTGTGTGTGTGTGTGTGTGTGAAGTATCCTTGCAGAGAGGGAGTGTGTTACATGTGTGTTTGTTGCACCTGTGACATACATGTGTCAGCTTCACTTATTGGTCTTCACTCTCCATCAGACAGCTCTGATAGCGTCTGTGTAGATCATATTGTCGTTAGGTTTACTTACTGGAAAGACTATAACCATATAAGCAGAGCGTCATAAAAACACTGTGGCAACAGGTGAGGTGGACTCTTGAGATCCTCTGGTCTGTGTTGTTAACCTACATTGGAGGAGTTGAGATATCTAGTCTACTGTTTAAAAAAAAAGTCACACCTACTCTAACAAAATAGCTAACATACTAATAATAATAATAATAATGCAATATAACTTCATTTATATAGCACCCTCTAAAACCAGTTACAAAGTGCTTTACAGAGACAAGGAAGTAAATCAGATGTAATCAAAGCAGGGCCAAAAACCACATAGGGTTAGTGAAATAAAACAATGATAAAATGGCTTTAAAGATAAAATAATGTCTGTAACTAGATTAAACATATTATGGTATTTATGTGTGTTTATGGATGAATTGTGAGCAATGCATTGCCTTAGAGAGAGTAGACTCCCAGTGAATTCACCTACTTCAAGTGCTTTGCTGTCTTTGAAAAATATTGGAATTGGTGCACATTTGATTCTCTTGTCATTGCCATTGCCCATGTTCTTGTCACTGTTTTCCCGGCACCTATTTCAAGCTCAACCATCCCGGTGGGGGATCCCTCTGTGCCTCGGCCCGCCCCAAGGTTTCTTCCATTTTTTTCCACAAGGCTTTTTCATGGGAGTTTTTGGGAGGCTGTTATGTCTTGCTATAATCTGTTTTTGTGTGTGTCTTGCTCTCCCTGATGTTTGTCCTATATCCATCTGTTCTGTGGTTGATTCTACCGAGTTAGGCTCATTCTTTGTACTGTCCTTTGAGACATGCTTGTGATGAAGGGCTATATAAACAAACTTGAACTTGAACTAAGTTTGCAGCCCATATAGCATATAGTGTAAGTTGTATAAATGCTGCGTAAAGCCTCCTCTCAGTCTGGTGGGATTGAGCCAAGTGCTTTGAAGGACTCCCACTCACAGGAAGACACACCTTTCATTAGGACAGCAACTGTCCTCACTTGTGTTATGCGATTTCCTTTGACATGCACAGCATTTCATAACCCCACACTGGCCTAATATGGGCATATCCTGTCAGAAGGGGATAGAGTCCAACCAGCACAAAGCAACCTCCTGCCAGACAGGTGAGAGAGGATATCATTACCTTTGACTTCCTTTGGGGCGTAATGCGCTAACAGCAAGCGGCGTTGCATACCTTAACAGTGCAGTGTTGTGTCAGAAGCGTTTACTGTGAAACTGACTGGAGAATACTTTTAAAGGTGCAAAGGTATGCGCTTCTACTGCAGGCTCTCATGACAAATAAAGCATTCAGACAGTGGACATGATGCTTCTAGTGCCAGTGCCAGTGTGTAAAGTCAGCTGTGTGTGTGTGTGTGTGTGTGTGTGATTCCAGTGCGGGCTGGAGAAACAATGTCACTTTGATGGATTCTTTCATTTCTTTAGAGCCCTTTATGAGTCTATGGGGAAGTTTGCTGGCATCCCAAACAAAGGCCGGTGTGTGTGCTTCCTCATCGAGGCATGCGTGTACAGGGAAATTAACTCGACACCTGTAGCTCTGCGTGAGTGTGTGTGTGTGTATGTGCATAGGGGGCGTACGCTTCCAGAAATGTATGTGCTGGTGTCTGTGAGCAGGAACGACACCCTTTGTGCCTCTTTGAATCCTCGGGCCCCGAAGTTTTTGTCTGTTTCACTGTGAGGAACACGCAGACACAGGTGTCCAAGAGATGCACAAGTGCAGCCTGTGTCTCCTGGTCCACAGACTCGGCGTCCCCTCTGTCTCTGGAATCAGGTGCCGCATTCACACTCAGTCAAATTCATTCACTCCAAGGCTTTGTTTGACTATGATTTATGGAGTAATTGACTCTATTTCGGTGCGCGGCGGAACAAGGCCTTACATTTTGTCTGCCAGAAAGGGTTCTTGTACACTGGCTCCTTGTGCTGTTACCTCTTGAACAGTAACAAATGGGCAATGTTCCCTTTCCATGAGTTACTCTTTCCTTTTTTCAAAACTAGACACTTATCTTGTTGTTTGGAACATTTCTTCTTTTTTTGGCATGTCAGTCTTACAGTCTTATATCTGTACAGTTCTTACTTTTTGTACTCGCTAAAAAAACCCTATCATATGTGATGTATACACATTGTACATGACTGCAGTTGAATTTTGTTTTTGATTTTGTGCTTATGCGAGTGAGACAGGTTGACCTTGTGACCTCGCAGCTGACCTACTTGTGCTGAGAAATGGATAGAGGATGAAGGGAAAGGAAGTAAAAGGAGAAGGAGGGAGGACGATGAGGAGGGAGGATCGTTTTGAGGGAAATCGGGGTGGCCTCCACAGGAAGTGGCCTCAGTTTGACCCACGGTGTGAGCCTCTCCCTCCGCCCGACGTCTCTTTGAAACTGTAAGATGAACGGAGTCACAGAGGTGGAGGGAGGCAAAGCCATTCGTCTGGCTCCTGAGTAATAGTACCTCAACTCCCTGTGTGTGTGTGTGTGTGTGTGTGTGTGTGTCTCGGCTTGTAGGTCAATCTGTGTGACCGTCTGTCTGCCCCTCTTGATATATTATATACATAACAGATTATTTTAACTCCCCTGACTTTTGTTTCATTAAATGTTTAAATGTTTTGTGACCATATTAAATGCATTTAAATAATTTATTTGGCTTGCTTTAATTCAATTTAATTAAATTTAATTTGTCTCTGCACTCCCGCAGAATCACACCAGAAGATTGGAAACTTTGTAAATGATGCAAGATGGACATTGGGGAATTCAGTTCAGTCTCCACTTTCCTTCTCTGCTCCCTCCCTGTTTCCTCTAACTGCTCATGTGTAAAAAGCAAAACCAAAAGTCCAGCTGACTTTCCCTGGCATGATGGGTATTTCATTCCCCTGTACTTCCACTGAATGTAAAAAGTGCAACATCAGACAACAGAGTGACGTCAGGTTTGTTCCCTTGTTGTGTTAGAGGTTTTGCTGGGCTTTTACATGGTGATGAAATGACATCGGTCACTTGTGCTTCACATAAAAGTTCAGCGTGACTCTTCTAAGGGTCAATGGATTAGGCGCCAGACCTGGGTCAAATTGTACTTGCACATATTTTTGTCTGTTTTTTTCCAACCTACACAGCTGCCAGACGGGTGGGGTTTGCCACATAGGACACAACACAATGTGGGCTTGAAAGTTTAGACAATTACAGGAAGGTATTTAAAAGTCAATTTTGTATGTGATTGAAAACTTAGAGACACTAACTGAATTGTCCTGATGTGGTAAACCCCACCCACCTTATTAAGTATTTAAAATTGCTCTTTGACTCTGGACTGCTTGGCCGTTTGTAGTTCAGTTTGACAGTTTCACTCCTGTTCTGATGTTGCATTCTTTCTGTTTACCTTCATCAGACTGGTCTTGTCCTTGTGACCTGACTCTGTCCTTGTTGGCACTCTGCATTGACAGAGGCCTTCAACCTGTCATAAAGCGACCATAAAACCAGTCACCTGGCCTTGGGAACAGTAGCATTGTAGGTGCTTGCAGAGTTCACTGAGGGAATGTAATGATGACCTGATAGTGCTAATCACTTTCTTGAAAGTGACGCTCCATCAGTAGCTATTAACTTGCTATTAACATGCTTTCCTGTTTGCACCGATGTCAACACTCAAATAACATCATAAACATGCCATTTTTTCAGAGTGACAGTAACAGGAGCATATATGAAAGGAATGGACAGAAACACATACACTTGCCTCTGTAGATACTTCCGACTGACTCGTTCCTGTTAAGTGTGTGTGTGTGTGTGTGTGTGTGTGTGTGTGTGTGTGCGGGTCACACCTTCTCATACAACTTCTCTAGAGGTCACGTGTCGTATTCTGTAGTATTGTGTCCAGTGTCCACATGCCTGTCATTCTCTGCATGGCTGTGTTTCTTTGTCGGAAAAGTCCCTGCTCACTCCCAGATAACGGTGGATGATTGGGTCCTGAACTGTACGCAGTCGGTGCTTAAGATAAAGAGACCATGAGACCTCTTGTCTTATCATTAATCACTCTCAAAGTTATCCCTCTCTTGCTGGAGAATGTTCAATAGACTGAAGGAAGGCTCAGCAGAAAAGCTGTTTCGGAGTCCTTTATTTTCAGCATTGTGTTGGTAGTTGACCCTCTCGTATGCAGGGTGTTTCCACGTCAGGAGCACAAAAGCCGTCACGACAGATGGACACTTTGCTCAGTACTCTGTCAACAAGTAACCTACTGTAGCCTCTTTTTTGCCTCAAGTGCAATCTGTCAAGTAACCGAGCTGCTTCTCACGTTACCCACTTCTCGTATTCGGCTACAGCATCAAATGCTCGTCTGGGAAGCGTTGAATTTGAACCCACCACTTACAGTGTCTTGGGTGGCCTCCGGTTCAAAAGTGGATGAAAAGGCAGGAGTGTGTGGTGCAGTTTATAGGGATGGTAACTCTCAAACTGTTGCATGAGCCCCAACTCCCCCCGCCCCCCATCCCCATGTGTTTCATGTTTCAGCTCTCGAATATCCACTGTACTGTGATCCCTATGTATCTGTAGCCCTCTCTGCCTTCACCTTGTGTAAGTACAGCAATGATGCACAAGCAGGGGAAAATGCTCAGACTCAGGATTGAAAATGATATCCAGTCTGTCTTAGCCGGCCTGTTGAACTTTGACCTCTAAGGACAAAGGTCAGCAGTTTGTAGACAAATAAATTTCACGCTGAGTGTGACACTCTGGATTGGGCATCGCTTCTCAAATATCCACTGGTTTAATGATGCAGTGGCAATACGCTGACGAATGTTGCATGCAGAGGACATTGATGAGTAACTCTTAAATATGCAGTCAAGCTTGCTCTCTCTCTGTCTCTCTCTGTCTCTCTCTCTCTGTCTCTCTCTCTCTCTCTCTCTCCTGTCTCCTGGGCGGAAATCATGTGGCCTGCATTTGTTTTTTCATAGTAATCCTTTTGCCCTGGTTTACAGGCTTGGTGGCTGCTATTGATTTCAGAGGTGAGCTTATCATTAATTCTCCTTTTGCCCTCAGTTCACCATTGCAGCGGTGGTGCCTCACTGTTGTTCTTTTATGATTTATCAGGACTTTCGTAGTCTTTCTAACTATTCCATGAAGTATCATTAGATATATTGAGTGTAATAAATAGAGCAAGGATTATAAAACATCAGTATATTTTTTACCTGACAACATTTTTACGCATGTAAATATATATTCACTGCTTTTATTGGGCACCACCCCCTCCAGCAAACACACACACACACACACACACACCTCACTCCAGCCTGTTTCACCTTTTTACTAATCCCATTTCCTCTTTAGTTGAAAAACAAACTCTGCTTTACGACCTTTACTTTGTTGTCTAATGCGTAGTGTGACGTCTGAGCATTATCAATTATTCCATCCATGCACGCTGCTCTTTAACCCTTCCTGTCCACTGCCAGCACCACACCCCTCCCTCTACACCCCGGCTCTAAATTATTCCATCCAGGCATCACTTATCGTTCTCTTTACCTCTCTATCATTCCCCCCACTTCTCTTCCTCCACTCCTCCGTCTCCCTCGTCCGGCCCCAGAGGGAAAGAAGAGGAGGGCGAGGGCCGACTAGCGTACACACTGCAGACCTTTGGCCCGCTGCAGTAGTAACGTGTATGTCGTTAGACCAGCCTGCGGGTGGAGGCTGGAAAGACTGACTACATTTGTTTATTGTTCCATATAGGCAGGGCAGTGTTAGGCCAGAGATGGAGATCCATTGTGTAGTATCTCTCTGCTTTCGTCATGAATAGCAGCATTCAGAGGCGGGAGGGAGGCGCGAGGCAGAGGGCTCACAATAGCTTTAAGTTTTATGGCGTTCCTGTCACCGGCAGCAGATTTTTGGCATGGAACCAACTGCAACATACACACAGCTGCACAGCTTGCTCTCTCCAGCTGAACTCTCTCTCCCTCTCACACACACACACATACTCTCATCTCACTCTCTCAGTCTCACTTGTAAGCACACATCTTTTTCTGTTCCTCTTGCAACACTCTGCCCCCCCCCCCCTCCATTCACTCCTTCCCTGCATCCATTTCCAGCAAACTCCACTCTGTCTGCACTAAGCTTTCTTTTGTATAGTTTCTCGCAACAATGCTGTTTGTTTTGCGAGGGCAGAGAAGAGAGACACTGCCTGGCAGCCTCTCTGCCTGGGTCGCCCGTGGCTCCTGCATGTCACCCTCTTTGCGTCTGTAGTGACGTCTGAAGGGCATTATCTGCCATAGGTCTCTGTTTGTTTTGGGCTGCTCTGGGCTTGATAATGGCCCATTACTGAGGAACCAGAGGCTCCTAGGCACCTCAGTGGAAACTGGAAAGACCCTGCTAATCTGGATGCCACCCAGCTGGCATTCAACTTAATATCAGTTAGCTACTGTGGCAGTAGTTTTTAGCTAAAACTAACTCCACAGTAGCCAGCAGCAACAGAGACCTGGTGGCTATTTTTAGTGCAGGCTCTTTGGAGGCAGCTAATGATATCACTATGGCGCTGGCTGCTCTCCCTGTCTATGTTTTTATGGTGTAACCGGAAGCTTGGCATCCTGTGTGTAAAGCCGGGAGATGTGTCTGATGATTTGGGAGATTTGAGCAGCAGGAAAGTCTTATTATTCCTAATGGGTAATTTAGGTTGTTTCATCTCTTCTGCGGCCCTCCCTTTGAAAGAATGCAAGATATTCAGTTGATGGTTGCATCAATGAAAAGGGGAGACTTGAATCTGTGATTCAATGTCATTCCTCCTTGCTCTCTTACTTTCTTTGTCATTGTTTCCTTCTCTCTGTCTGTCTCTCTCTCCTTTCCTTCTCTCTCTCCTCCCCTGATACTGATCATATGATTTGGATGTCTACTTCATGTTAAGAGGGTGAAGTAGCCTGCTGTGAAGTGGTGGAATATTGGAAGTCATCAGGTGACACGATGACAAAACTAGGACTATTTTTAACTGGATTCCCATGGATCAGTTAATTATAAATCTCCATGTCTTTACCACATGCATTGCACTACATTTATAAGGAAACATTGCTCTGCTAAAAATCCCCTCCCTTTCTGCAAAGGAAGCCTGGCTCAATTAACAATACTCAGGATCTGATGTAATCCTTTGTGCTGTTGGATGAGGGTGAGCACCTGCAGTGAAACCTAGCAAAGATTCTGTAAGTTAGGGGGGTAAGTGTGTCTTTAGGGTTATCAAGTGCATTCTGGTGTACTGGTGAACTCTGATGACCCAAAACCAAACCAACCCCCTCTATACCTGCTTAAAGTATCTATTAGACCTTCACTTGCCTACACTACACTTACACTACATTGCACCCACACTTAACCTACACTGCACCTACACTTAGGCTTACACATAGTCGGACACAACCGATAATTTCCAATCTCAACAATAGGCTAATGGGATGGCTGACCCTGCTAGCTTGAAATGGCCTATTCAGCAGTTCAGAAACCATATTTTACCACCTGACTCATTGGTATGTAAAGAGAGAAGACGAAGAAGAAGAAGGTGAGGACAGTGTTTGGGTCCTTGTTTGAATGGTGTGAAAATGCACCCATTCCTCCTTCACAAAAACAAGAGACCGGTCTGTCTTTATCCATCCATGCATGAAACTAATGGTTCGCTTAGGGAAAGGATGAAAGGAGGGCGATCAGTTTCCTAGGAATTGGAACGAATCGCTGCTGCACCATTACTCTGCAGGTCTAAATTAGGCAACATTAGTCAAGTAGATGAGTGTGTATACTGTGCCCTTAGTGTGTGGAGTGGAGTGTAGCCTAATCAGTGTTTGGCCGACTGGAGAAAGTCCTGTTTCATTGTGTGAATTCTCTCCTGCTTAATCCTCACATACCAGAGGGTTGATTGTGCCCTGTGTTATCACCGCTATCTGTCGTTATGTCAGGCAGGCAGCGTCCCTGACACACTATGTGCTCCACTTCACCTCTGTACCACCATTGGCTACTGTATGTGCAGTACAGTTATGTTCTTACAATCTTGTTCTAAGTATCGTCATATTTGAGGACAGTAATAGGCTTGCTATCTCATGGATGTGCATAACTTATTATCTAATTGACATGCATCTTTTTTTTTACTCACTACTGTTGAATTGAGTTTGAAATTAATTGGCTTTACTTGGACTACCATGGCAAAGTTGTCAGCCAACTAGTCTGCGCTTCTTGCAAAACAAGGCATCATTCATAGTTTCTTCTGACAGGAATGAGCCTCAAGTAATTACACATGAATTTAGGATTTAGAAATAAAATGAGTTCAGTCTAGTCCTCTGTCTAGACAATGTGCTTCTGTGCAACAGTATGCTAGATTGTTTCTTTTTTTTTTATCCTGTCAGACCACAGACTTACAGGATTGCATGCTAGACTCACTGAGAACCTATGTGGGGGTTTAGGTTTAAGCAAAGGTTTAAGTGTTTTGGGCTGATACAGAAGCAACACAGAGCAAACGGTTGCAGCTCCACCTGTTTACTCTAGAATACTTTCCATTAACCTTTGTACAGTAATACAGTTTTTCCTGGAAATGTCTGGTCACACAAAAATAATGGACACCCTCCAGCCAATCAAAATCAAGTATTCACCCAGACTGGCATAAAGAGCGCTGAGTTTCCCAGTATTCCCTCAGTACTGAGTGTGCTGACAGCGGCTGGGCGGAGGCCGCTCAGCTGCACTTATCTCAGTGAACATACCTGCCAAGCTAGGGTGGTGCTGCCTCTCTTCATGCCCCCTAAACCAAACATCATCTACTGTAGTTTTCCACTATCCTCAGCTGTCTGCTCTTTACTGTGGTCTGTACTTGTGTTTCGTTGATAAGCCACATGTATGTATTGTTTTTGCTATTGCTCCTGTAAACTGTACTTCTTTCTTTCAGTGCAAATTACCCCAGATGCATCAGAGAATACATTGGAGTTGCAGTGTTGTTTATTTGGTGTTGAACCCACTGTCGCTTGCCTTTTACAGCTGTATCCACTTAGGCGTCTATGAATCTTGAAAGGGCTTTGCTATACATATACCACACAGTTGCTTTGTAGTAATATTAATTACTCATGTAGTAGCATTTTGGAAGAATTAGGGCTATTTTTCCCTGGCTTGCCTGGGACATATGGAGCCATATTAAACTTTCCCATGCAAAGAAATTGCAAGTGGCATAGTCTGCATGAAGTTGAGTTTATTGCCTCAGCACTCTATCCTCAGGGTCCTCTAGTCTACATGGATCCAATTTCTCTGGGGTAACAAAACTGTCATGATGTTTCCCAGGTCAACATCATGACAACGGTTGCCTGGCTAGCCAAAGCCTAACAACAACTCTCGAGTAGAAACCCCCCCTTTTTTTTCCTCAGTGGGAAAGTAGTGATATCACTCTCGCTTTCCCCACAAATCCTTGGTGGTTCTCACAGTTTCAGCAAGTGCCAGCCCACACCATCAGCAACCTCTGTCTCTCTGTCCCTCTGACTCACTCTCTCTCGCTTTCTCTTTTGCACAGATCTAGAAAATCAGCAAGTTCTCTCCCACTGGCTCATAAACACAATCCCACTTTACTCAGCAGCAGGACTGATGACTGAGTGTTATCGAGTTTGATAAGCACGGTAACCAAGTGAAGACAAGCGAGTGTTTATAGTAAAGCAGTAGGAATTTCACAGCAGCACTGATCTGATCTGATCGCCACTGAACCACAATGCGGGGTCGTGTTGTAGGTGCAGAGGTAAACGGTTTCTCATTCAGCTGGAAAAGTGCTGACTGCCAGCAGAGAGGAGGACAAGGCTACTTTTAGCTTTGCCTGCAGACTAGGAAACTCCTGATTGCAGAGAGAGACAGAGGGGGGTTGTATGTGGGAGAGAGGAGAAAGAAGTGTGTGTGTGTGTGTGTGTGCAAGGGAGAACAACCGGTATTTTGGCTTGTGGCTGGGGCCCACGTCTTTGAACTCTCTTTTGTTCAAAGCAGCAGACGTCTGTCTCGACTCCAAATATCGCCTTTTCCTGATTCACTGTTTCCATGTGAAAGAGACGCGACTGCGGCGTCACCTCTCAGCTGGCATGAAGTCAGATGCCAGGCTGTAGATATTTATGGGCATTTCTAATTAAGCACAAAATTAGATGGCCAGGAGAAGTATTTCAGCATATTATATTTCAGAAGTAGAAAGTCCAATTCTTGTACATGGTGGTCAGCCTTGTTTCAATATAAAACACTTCCAATATATAAACAAATAAACACTGAACATGTCGTCCCCCACGAATGATGCAGAGGAGTAATGGGGCAATATGTAGAAAATATGTCTCCTCATGTTTCTTAATTACATGCGGCAGGGAAAGGGGAAGAGGAGGTGCCATTCATTGGCGTCCAAGATATTGTGCGTGACTTACAATTAAACAAACGCTGAGGCTCCCCCTGTAGGCCAATTGTGACAATGCTGAAACAATGAGCAATGAGATGCATCATTCCCTTAAGTTTTGTAAAAATACAATCAGCAACGTCCGATATATTGTGTGTGATGTACAGACAATTAAACAAATGTTGATGCGCCCCCCTTAGGCCAATCAGTGTCATTTTGAAAATGATGGAAATCAGTGGCGTCTGAGATATTGTGCAGACAGATGGACAGACCAGAGCCGATCCATTGTCCCTCTGCAGATTTCATTGTGGGGGACAACAATGAAAAACTTTGAAGAGGAATTTTTCATATGATTCACCCTACTGGAATATCTGGTGTGCACACACGCCTTACCCCCTACCCATTCTTTCGTAGTTAAAGGAATAGTTCACCCCAAAATGAAAATTCAGTTATCCACACACACCCATGTTAGTCAAAACTGCATTGAAGTTGGTAGGACCACCAAACACACAGCGAGTTAGCCCCCATATGTTCCATCTTAGCCTTCTCCCAAACTATTGAAGATAAGAAGATTTTTACAACTCCAAAAAAAGCATAAAATGTCTATCAAATTTCTCCAAACAGCTTGTGCAGCATACTGTAGCCTACAGATCTACAGCAAATCTTATGCTAGAGCGCTGCATCATGCACACGTGACCAGAACATTGTCAGTGAGGAAAATATAGGAGATAATGAGGTAAATGTTGGACTTTTGGACCCACAGTGCAGTCGTTTGGCTTCAAAACACTTGGATTATGCTGCATGAGCTGTTTGGGGAAATTTGATGGACATTTTATTATTTTCTGGAGCTGTAAAAAGATGCCCCCCTTACCTTCAGTAGTTTGGAAGAAGGCTCAGATGGAGCTAACTCGCAGTATTTGGTGGTACTGCGAACTTTTTTGAATTTTCATTTTGGGGTGAACTATTTCTTTAATGCCACAACGGAAGCCTCTGCATACCCAAAAAGAGTGAAACAATGTTTTTCATTTTTCATTGGTCATCTTTCCTTGCCTGCCTCTCAGCACCAAGGGTCAAGTCCAAAGTGCAGCTGACAGTACTTAAGCCCTAAAATAGAGTTTGTTTCCAGCGGTGTTGCATTATTACAAAAACTGCCCCAATCTGACACCCACTGATACTGGATTAAAGGACCACACATACGGTTGACAGGGTCGTCTCTCCTTTTAGCCTTTAATGGATATCGTTTGTATTAGTCAGCAGAGTCAGAGTTTTCTTCGGGTCGGGGCTACAATATAGCTGTAGTATGTAAGACACACACACACACACACACACACACACACACACACACTTTTTCATCCCTGAGTGTTGGTGTTAATGGCAGTGAGTCATAATGGTTGCCTGTTCTTGGTACTTTGAACACAGCACTAATGAATGGCATGTGTGTGGGTGGGTTTGTGTGTGTAAGGTACAGTAAAGCAGTGGGGCCACTCCATTCTGTGCAGTAGGTGGTCCTGTTGAGGCTACAGGATGAGGGCTGGTGGTGTGTGTGTGTGTGTGTGTGTGTGTGCGTGTGTGTTGCGATAGGGTGGGCTGTAGAGGGGTGGTCTCTTTCTGATCCTTGGAGGTAACTTTTGCAAGACCCTTACATGTGCATGGTGGTGCCTATGCCACACACACACACACACACACACAGGGGTAGGGGGTGTGCCCTCCCATAGAAACTCAATCAGACCAGTGGTGCTGGTAGTAGCTGGCATCACATCACAGCGGTTGCATAGTTTGACTGAGGTGAGTCATTTGGGATGGGCTGCCAGCAGAAATCACTTTTGTTTGCTGGTGGGTTTGAAAAGCTGCCTCTCCCTCACCCCCCCACATGCCGGGTGAGCTGGTATTTTAGTGGCATAGAGCAGGAGGACTATATCCAATTATTCAGCAGTGGGTTTTTTATGATACTTTGTTGATGCCCATGGGGACATTCTCTTTGTGCTTGACCCCTCCACACAGAGGTCAGAGGTCAGGCTCAGCTACAGAACAGCGCCCCTGGAGCTGGTAGGGAGACGGTGTTTTGCTTTAGGACACTTCAGCAGGACAGATGCTTGTTGTCACAGGGGCTTGAACTTCAACACCATGCAACCCCGCTGCTCACAGTGTATCTCAACCAATGAGGATGCAATCATTCTGCTCTGGTTTCTTTTGGATTAAGAATCCTGTTTCCTCTGTCCCTGTGGAGGGAATATTTTAGGGAGAGGAATTGATGTTTACATAGTCAGAGAGCTGAGATAACTATGTTCAAATCCAGTCTTGGATTATTAGTTCTAACTTTCCCCCTGGGATGGTTTCCAAGAGTTTTCCCAGTGAACTTATCAACGCAGCCCAGTCGTGATTTTTCCCCTGTGAAGGATGTTTGCATTTCTCATGTTATCTCTTCTTCATTGTTGTGCTTTTTGACTAGCTTCTGTATCATGTTTAACATATTGCACAAATTATAAATTGTGCAATCTCGTTTGCTTGATGAAGCAAGGATGTCCAAGTTTTCACCTGGCACCAATAGATTACCTGTTCAGAAAAGCTATTGAAGCTGGTACAGAATAAGTTGGTGTCTAGAGCTGCAACGATTAATCGCTTAATCGATTAGTTGTCAACTATTAAATTAATCGCCAACTATTTTGATAATCGATTAATCGGTTTGAGTAATTTTTTAAGAAAAATAAGTCAAAATTCTCTGATTCCAGCTTCTTAAATGTGAATATTTTCTGGTTTCTTTACTCCTCTATGACAGTAAACTGAATATCTTTGGGTTGTGGACAAAACAAGACATTTGAGGACGTCATCTTGGGCTTTGGGAAACACTGATCGACATTTTTCACCATTTTCTGACATTTTATAGACCAAACAACTAATCGATTAATCGAGAAAATAATCGACAGATTAATCGACAATGAAAATAATCGTTAGTTGCAGCCCTATTGGTGTCTATCCAGTATTACCACAAACTAATTGCTGGGGACTGTTGCCAGTCAGCTGGGAAACTGAGTCACGGAGTGCATTATTGTTATAAAATACTGGCCTGGTGAGCAAGTTGGGAATGGTATGATCCCTTAGGACAATTGTTAATGTTTACTTAGGACGATCGTTCACTTCGCATTGTACTGCCTGGCTTTTCATGTCTCTCTTTCATGTTATTAATACATTTTACCTCTTTGAGTCATCTCTTGTCCTGTTTTCCACAGAATGATTAGCTATCTTTGGATGGAAATGTAGCTCTCTAATCAGTCACTCCAAAGCAGAAGTCAGAAAATGGGAATTTTCCTCCCTTTCCTCCTTCCTCTTTGCCTTTATTCCTCCTTGTCTATTTGTTCCTGAAACAAATGAAGAGCTATAGGATCCAGCTATAGCATCAAAAGCATTGTGAAGGGACCACATCCTGCCAGGCAAATAGGGTCTCACAAAACAAACATACAGTCCTGGTAACATAAGTCATGGTATATTATTAAAACTCGACTTTCAAGTTGTTTTTTCTGTTGTAAGGTTTTCTCTGCCATGCATGTCATGCTCATCTGTCCTGTTCACTGCACCTTTCCTGCATTTTATTCTTACTTAACTGTTACGCTCGGATCTGCCTGTACTGTCTGTTTTTGTTCATTACACAAGATGTTCTGAGAAACAGTACTTTCAGTTTCCTGTTCCCTGCTGCGAAAAGACAGTTTTGGTGAAAGAGGTGTGTGTCACAAAGAAGGCATGTGTTTGTGTGTGAGAAAGAGAGAGAGGGAGAAAAAGTAGCAAAAACGGAAGCAAGAGAGCAGGGGAGGAGAAACGTGGAAGCCAGAGCTCCCACGAAGCTGAGGACTGTAGGATGTGTCCAGGCATGTTCCCATCAGGTCTGTAAATCATTACCAGGAAGTGGAATTAGAACTCCAGGATAACGTCTCCAACCTCCAACCGACTGCCGCCTTCAAACCAGATTTACTCCCAACGTCCCCCACCACCCCCTCAACCACATGCACTGAACTCTCTTTACATTGCTGCTGCCTCAGTTTGAATAGTGATATCCTGCAATGTGTAGAAAAATTTTTTTCAGTGTCATGGCTGCAGTTTAGTGCCTATCAGTCTAGCCTACTGTTGCAGATACACTATGAAACAATGTGGCATTATTTTGCTGTCTTTGGCAGCCCAAAGGCTTGCAAAACCGATTCTACGCTTTTCTGTGGGTCCTTGCTCTTAAAATCCACCTTTTACTTATTTAGATAACCAGGAAGCCATAGAGCATCAGAAAAGTGATTCAAAGAAACTCACAAACTGCAGTAGAACTTCTCACGACATGTTTGCACCCACAGATATTTTAAATATATATTAATATATTTTCACAATTTTTGTGGTGTGAGGTCGTGTTGGTTGGCTGCGTGTGTGTGTATGCATGGGTGTTCCTCCCTTGCACATTGCCTTAACCTTGTGTGCGTATTTGGTGCCGGGCCAGATGAAGAAACCTTGATGATGATGTCACTTCTGGGAACAAACCCTGCAGAGGACGAGGAAGTGTGGAAGAGTTGACCCTTACCAACCACTAGCGTTGTTCTGCTTCTGCACTCAGCCGGCTCCGCTGCCGCTACACACGAGCTGCAGCCCGCCCCCTGCAAAATAACACAGTTAAATCATAGACAGACTGACATAACCGTGTTGACACAACATCCTCCCCTGCTCAGACCGAGTTACCGGCCCATGTTCTCATATCTACTGTTTATTCATCCTTTGTTCATTTCAACTGACATGAGAGTTGTTTTGACAAGCCGCTCGGTGATTTGCCAAGCAGCTGGCACATGGTGTCATAACCGACCTGTTCCTATTCCTTGAAACAAGTGTGGCTTTCCTGCTTGAGAGACGATGCTGGAAGGTGTGATGCAAGCCAAGGGAAGGGTCGGGGGATACTGTACTCTCTGTCATGTTACAGTACAAGCTTGTCTAATCTCTGCTCATCGTGTTGTGGCAGGATTATCTTGTACGATTTGACCCAAAAAAATCTGAAAAAGATGCATGAATTGTAGACAAACCAAAGCTTTTAAGAAGTAAACGAGAAGTCACTTGATCTTAATAGTAGGCTTACCATTCATGTTTTATCTGTTCCTAGCTGTAATTCATTGCAACAGAATGAAGAAACGCATATTTGCGTCATTCATCCATGTTGTGACCTCACTGCAGCGTTGCTTTACCATGCAAAACCTAGACCAACCCCCTAGTTTCTTGTGTATTTTCTGTCCTGGCTTTCTTTGAACACAACTTGAATGTTTGCTGTTGCTTTTCCTTACAGAGCGTTGTATTGCCCAGGATGTCTTCGAAGACTCCCAGCTCCAACAACATAGCCCATGCCAGGAGGACGGTGCAGCAGCTCAGGATAGAGGCGAGCATCGAGAGGATAAAGGTACAGTGCGATAATATAGAGATTATTACAGTGTAATGTGGTATTATGGCACATTTCTATGCCATGTTGGAGGAAACCTCTTACCGGTAACACAGCATGCAATGGCTTGTTCACTGTAATCTGTTTACTGATGTGTGTGCATGAATGAAAATACCCTGAATACACTCTTCTCACCTTCTGTCTTTCTCTTCCATTGGTTCTGTAGGTATCCAAGGCCTCCGCAGACCTCATGAACTACTGCAGCGAACACGCCAGAAACGACCCTCTCCTCGTCGGCATCCCCGCTTCAGAAAATCCCTTCAAGGACAAAAAACCCTGCACTATATTGTAGTGGACGCCGTTTAGCCTTTATGTGTTTATTTTTTGCTTATTCATGTTGCTGTATTCTTTTGTTGGGAGGAGTGAAGGGTGGACTGTGATCTATATCATTACCATATGTTCACCTGTTCTGCAACAATTCACCAATTCAACCACTATTTTCTCAAAAACAGCAATTCATAATCAGCCAAGTAGTGTGCCATGGCTGCCCCACTACCGTGTATTAACTGAACCTGCTGTCCTTGGCAGTGCCACCGTGCAGTTTGAGCTCTGACCACTAACAAGACTTTGGTAGTATGAGTTGTAATGGTTCGCCATTGAAAAGTACCTTATGTTGCTCAAATAATTACAGATAGCAGATATTGTTGTTATCTCAATATTTTGAACACTCTGCAATTATGGATTCAGTAGTTCCTTTGTACTCAGTTTCATCTTCATTGGGCAGTGACTGTTAACATCTGTCTGCTTCAACTCAGTGGATTCATACGGCCAAAGTTTCTCTCCAGTCCTTTAACAGCATATCTGTTTTAAGTCGGATAATAATGTCTCTTATCATATGGATCGCAGACCCCATTTCCACCAGGATTTTACAGCTTTTGTGCAGTTCAGAGCAACTGAATTCAGGGTCAGGGTTTAGACTGAGCTGGCACAAAAGTTAGAGTGATGCACCTTTGATGGGGCAGATATGTCACTACTCAAATTAGGTTCAAATAACAAATTATTCCACAACTCATCGCAGTTGTGGAATAATTTTACCAGGTGGGGACAGGGCCGTGGCAATCCAACTCTCACTTAATCCATAGTTTTCCTGTCTGATATTTGCAATGTGATTATGAAGGGGCAGTGTTGTCTTTAGCCAAGTTATTGAGTCATCATGCTGAGAAAAGTTCCACTCAGTCACCCAGTCTTAAGCCAGTGGGATCAAGATGATCTCAGTGCTGTGACGCTTTTGGAAACTGTTCAGTAATAGAGCACTTGTAGGTTATATGTAAAAGATACATAGAGTGTGGCTAGCTTGATGAATCAAGCTAAAATTAAAATGCTTTACCACATCATGTTGGGCACTAACTGCAGTGCTCTTGAAATCACTCAAACAGCAGATTAACAGTATTTGACAGCTGACACTGGGTGCATCACAACACTATGTGTAGAAAAGGTTTTGAGACCCTGGGACCAAGCCAAACCATTGATAATGCATTTGAAAATGTCAAAACGTGGGTCTGAGTGAGAAAATCGAGCATATTTTTCCTGAAAAGTTGAATTTTTCCGAGGTACGTTTTTTGCAGGACGTTGACAAGAAGCTGTTGGAGCAAGTATTACACAACACTGTGAGCCGTGTCAACTTACTCATCACAATAAGTGTCTTAGTCTAGTGAATGTGCACATCATTGTCTTAAAGTGTTTTTTGGCACAAGTATTGTAGGTGCAGGTGCAGTAGGTAGTGTGCATTGATGATAATACCACTCTCCCAGGACTGCTTTCAGATTTTCTTTTAAAAGTATAACATTTGTGTTGGTGGGGGTCTTCAATCTTCAATCTAACATGTCCTGTATGTTTTGATTAGCTGAGGGGAGCATGTCTGCTATGGTCAATTTAGACTGCGTGATAACAGAAACAGAATAGATAGTATAAATTAAAATGTTCTTACACTCAAAAGCCTTACTTATGTTTGCCTTGTATTATGAAGAACACTCTTACTTGGAGTATTTTCTTTAAAAAAAAAAAAGATGTTTCTATCAAATGTTTTTATCTCTATGTGATGAAAGTGAGTTGTAACTATATCGTGCCATCGTTTTGTCTACATGTTGTCACTAGCAAAAGATGTGTAATTGTATTTGACTACCTGGTGCTCCGGTTTTCAGCGGTTTTGGTATTGTTGCCTTCTCCAAAGGGTACGTTCAGGTCTTCAAATCAGCAAGATCTAGTGTTGTTATTATCCAATTGTATTTTTTTATGATTGTCTCTAACAGTCAATTCTTATTACTTGCAATACGATTGATACTAAATCATTCCTGTATGCCACTTAAAAATAGATTTATAGATCACTACTGCCATGTCATAATTTCTGTCCATCCAGCAACTCAGCAATGGCCTTATTGCACCATTCACAGATTAATCAATAATTTAAATGTCAAAATTTACAATTTGAGAATTTCTTTATTGATACACCAACCTTTGTATGAAGACATGATTAAGGTTAATAAAGTGAAGCATTCCTACAGTACGATACTGTACTAATATCTAATTAAAAAGCAGTGATGTTAACCTGGTATACTTCAGACATCTGTTAATGTGGCTTTACTTTCACATTAGACTTACAATAACTGGAGCTGGATTTACATGTGACACAGAGTTCATCTGTTCATCCCAGTCTAATGGGGAAGAAAAATCTGATCCTGATGTTGTTTCCATGTTCAGGCAGCACTGAAGAGAGTTGTGCTGCACAGACATAAGAATCAGATTTGAACTTGTGATGTAACTCCAGCCAGCGAGTAACGACCCTTTGCTTCTCTGCTGTTGCACAGTCTTTCCTACTGTTGTTAATAAACAAGAGTTTATTACGGCATTCTTTTGTCTGGTTTACTGCTGTCACGGCTCTCTCCCTAACAGATATAGACAGATAGATTGAGAGATTCATTTAATAATCCCTATGGGAAGATTTGGGAGGTTGCATTGACCATGGAAAAATTCCCTTTCCTTGGGAAACCTCAGTGGCAAATGACTACATATTTATGTAATCTTACAGTATTTGACCTTGTATTACCACAGATATAGATACCGTAGGCTAACAAGTGGGTCAAGGTTTTTTATTTCCTGATAAATAGCATGGGATGCAGCTAGGAATATTGTGGCCTTCTCAGTGTAGTGAAGACTGACATCCACTAGCAAAACCAAGACGATTTTCAAAATTTCATGTAGGCCTACAAGTATTCATAAGAACAATGATAGATGCTCTTTCCTATCATGAGATCAACAAAGAGTATAGAGACTTGGAGTGAAGGATTTTGCCTCTGGGAGCTGCTATGGTCCCTTATTGTGCTCAGCAGTTCAGACAGACCCAGTCAGTGGGGGCCTGGCCAGAGAAATCTGCCCAGAGTTATCTGTGGCCTTGTGGCCGTTTCCTGTCATTAGGTTCTGGCCCAGCGGTCATTTATTTATACCTAACTGAGTGTAAGATAGACCCGGCCCTCTCACCATGGCTGTCTGAACCCAGAGAACACAAGAGAGCTAAATATAGAAAGTGCCAAACCCCGATTTCCGCTCTTGGAGAGTGGAGGAACTATTTTGAGAAAATGTCTACTTAGCCCGAAGGCTTGTTTTCATTCTCTGTTGGTGGTCACTTGGGTCTCTCTGACCTTGTCTTCTGCCAGCTGGTGGATAAACAGCATGTTGGATTTTCTATTACACACAATGGAAGAGTATACAGGGATAGTATCCATTGTCACCTATTCTTACAATTGTGAAAATTCTGAATTGTGTCTTTTCTCACACATAAAGGAAGCTAGAGATGAAACATCATTGCCATCTATTATTTATTGTAAGGATTGTCTAGAATACTAATAGATTTGTCTTTTCTCTTGTATTTTTCTCATGGATTGTTCCCGGTTCCCTGAAGGATTAAAGTCTGCTGCAGGGGAAGCCAGGTGCATTGGTATCGTGCTGTGCAGGTTTAAGGAAGCCCTTCAGCATCACAGGCAAACTACTGCAAGCCAAATTGCTCACAATTATCTCATCTGGCTGAGTTATTATTGACAAAAGCCAAATGCAATACGCACCATGAAGCAGATTGCAATGCATTGTCTCTATGATATCAGAGATACAGCAACTTTACAAGATCAGCTTCACAGTTTTAGTCTGCACTGGTAAAACTAAATAGTACATGAAGCACGGCACACAGTGCTATCCGAGTGATATTACCATTATGCTCTAATATGACAGAAACAGGATGTTCTCCATAAGCATGAATGCCCTTAAAAGGCATGAAGTATGTCGCCCACCACAGCACAGACTCTGCAGTAATCCCAGTTTGTCATTGTGCAACAATGTGAGATGACAGAGGGGCATATGGCCAGCGCCTGGCAGGCCGGCCCACTGACCATGTGCCTCACTATTAAAATCTGGCTTGGCAGTTACAGTGTCAGTGTGTTGGAATGTGCTGATGAGGGGGAGAGGAAGGGGAGGGAGAGCGGATCAGAGGGCGAGGGACGAGGGTGGCGGGTGGGGGCGTGGGTGCTGATAGAGCCGACCGTAGTGGCACCTCTGCTCCTCTGGTAGGCCCAACTGCTCATAGAAATACACACAACAGATAGGACCATTAAAGTCAATTTGAACTGAATGTTGCTGTCTACGGTGCTGGAGGGGCAGCAGTATTTCCATCAGCTAAAGCCTCCTACAGCACCATAGCTTCCCAGCTGCAGGTTGTGTTACAGTTTCGAAATGTAGTTTTCATCCTTCATATCATTCACCCATAACTGAGCACCGTACCTTTCCTATTATTAAAGTGAATTTACAATAATGTTATCTAAAGTGTGTTATGTACTTTTTCTTACCAGCAGGAACAGTGCATTGATTTTTGTATGTTCTTAATCAATGGCACAATATTGAGTGAACATAACACAACTCTTCATTGTACCACTGACTTGGGTTATGCAATGTGTTCCCCAGGTTGTACCGTATATGACGATCCAACCAAAGTACACAGCGACTGGACACATTATCAGATTCTGCTCCATTTCAGAAATGCATTGACAATGCTGCACCTCCATACTGACCTATGGGACCACCATGAATGATTGATCATGGCTAGTAGACTCCTCCATGGAAATGGGAAACTAAACCTCGACCCCTTGTGATTGACTCGACTGGAGGGCTCCAGTGGTTTAGTGCCAACACATCACTTACATCAGCCCTCCTCTACTCCTATCTTAAAATAACCTTTCCCCTCGGATCATGACAATACCACATGACATCAGTCAGTGTCACACCCTGCAGTCACATGCCTGAGGACACAGCCAGGCAACCTTTCACACAGTGCCCACTGAGGCTCTCTAGGGCAGGGTAACACTTTGATTGAGGTACTGCTCATGAGGTGTTTTGAGTGCATTATAATCATTTTCAGAGCATGCCATAATGTGCTATGGGAACAATCATTCTGGGCCAATATTTTTATTTTGCTACATGGTATGCAGGACTTTATGATGTCTGTCTGTGTGTAGACACATTCTTGTGAACACAATAAATCAAGAACAATACATGATAGAAACACCATACTTACACTACAGGTGTGGAGCACCTCTGCATACATTTGCATATTAATGAGGAAAATCAGATTTTCTTCAAATTACTCTAACACCTTAATGCTTTAGGATATCAGGATATAGGTGTTCATATCAATACCTCCCATGTTATGTGAAGACAAGTATGTTGACATAGAAATATTTGCTAATTTATGCATCAATTATCTTAATTAATTTCCTCATTAGCATAACTGGTTATGTTTAATATATCGTGGTGATTATGGCGGGACATCCGGCAGCTAAAGTACCTCTTATTTTCCTGTATTTCATTTTCAACATTTTGAACTGGCCTCAGAATAAGCCAGCTTTGTCTTAAACTAAAACAATTCTGCCAAATGGAAAACCTGTAATGAAACATTGAGCTCTACAGTGGGAGCAGCAGGGCAGCGCAGTAAGCAGGGAAACCAACCGGAAGACTTTTGTGGCAGCAAGCATCTGCAAGACACTGAATTCTCACCAGCTCCAGGGTGCTGCTCTGTAGCTGAGCCTGTGCTCGGACTGCAGTATCACAAATAATAATAACAATAATAACAGAAACTACAGCAAATAATTACAGGGGTACAGTTAAAATGAAGAGCAAAGAGTTATATCACTTTTATTACTACTGATGATATATTTCATAAGGTTTTATACAGCCTACAAATTGAGCAACATTAACACCTGTCATATTATCTCCCTCATATGAAAGCTGAAGGTCAATCAGAAACTGGGTCGAGCAGCTCAAAGATGAGACAGAGCCTCTCCTCTCCTCTCCTCCTTTTCTCGTGATTGTGACTCTGCACTTACCAAGGGGAATGCCTGCCTTGCATCACCTCAGTGACGCTGTCAACACTCAACATCAGCTAGTACACCGGTGTGCATGTGACACAATCGGAAAAGGAAAGGGGGGGGGGGGGGCGAGTGTAGAAGGAGTGGTTTCGACTGGTTTACACAACCGTTTGCACGCTACTGCCTCCCTTACAGAATTTTCTGAGGAATTCCAGTCATGTGGTCTACAGTAAGTCACACCAGTCTCTCTCTTCCCGGGACCAGAGCCAGCCAGCCAGCGACCGGCTCCAGCTGCCTGTGAGCTGACAATAGTTGATGCAACTTGTCTGATAAACATGTAACACTCTATTATGAATAATTTATTTAATTCAATACCTGCAATATATGCATTGTTGCGCTGTATCCCCTCTTTTACTTTGCAAACACGTGTGCAATTGTCACACACTCTATTCAAGGAAGTCAGCTGGTGAAATTGCAACCTAAACTGTCCCAACAAATCACACAGATTGGGTGAAAAGGGAAACTGTGTGGATGAATGAACATGTTCCTGCTGACCGAGGCAGAACAATCAGCAGCGAGCGTTGAGGATTATTGTTCTCTTCAGCTCAGAGATGTCACTGAGGCCACAGAGGCCAGCGTGACCCCTGTGATCCGCACGTGACTCCTCTTTACAACTGTTTGCTAAAGGTCAAAATTCAGCTCAGCTTTGCTAAATTTCCAGAAATGCAAAATGAAAAGACATCTAGTTCTGGCTCCAAAAATACTTTTTATTGACCACAATACATCTGTGTCTTGTATTTAGATTTTGCAAATAGTAAAAGTACAAAATGAAACATAAATACACTTAAATATCATTAGAAATAACTTAAATTGTAAAAAAAAAAAAAAAAAAAAGAACTATTTGTAGCAAAAACCAGTTGGCATAGGAAACACTGAATACATAGAATATCTTCATTGGATGTCTAGCCCTTCCCTTTTAAAATAATAGCAATAGCAACGTCAACATCAACAATTTAAATAAAATGAGTGAAATTGCAAAGGTCCAGTGTTTCAGCAAGTGCTTTGTTTCTGCAGAGAGAGGCCTAGGCCTTGGTCCACTCAACAGCTCACTTTTCTAGCTCTCCCCACTTTTTTGAGTCATCACAAAGGCTTTACCAAACAAATACATGATACAGTCCTTCTGTACAGTGTCCACCTTCACATTAAAAAGCACAGACGCTTTTTATTTCCACCTCATGACGATACATAAAAAGTGTCCCGCCATCTCATCTTGGTTGCCAAGGCTGACAGCCACAACTCCCAACAGGCCTGTCCCAGTGGAAATCCATCCCCCATCTTTTTTAAATACATCCCATCTAGATAGTGGGGTCTTTTTTCCTCCAAATTCATTAACTTAGATGTTGTTTTTCTTTCCCATCAGCGGTGCTATGGAATTTGATCTCTGGGTGGTAATGTGTCCATCAGGGTTCACACCACTCCTCCTGTGCAGAGAACAGTCCTTTCACAGGTCTTTGCTGCTGGTTGTAAGACGTTCATCGTTCAGGCAAGTTGATGATGGGTACCCACTGGTCCATACAGCGGCTCTCCCTGCAGAAGCGGTTCACTTTGCTCAAGGCCGGGTCCTTCCATGATGAAGAGTGTGGACTCTAAGAAAATTAATAAGACAGGAAAAAGGAATGATTTAACAGTTTATATGTCCATTTACATTGTTAGCGCTACAATAGGTTACAAACACCTGGAAGTTTCACAGCTGTGCATGCATGTGCAAATGAAAGTTATTTCCCTCTTCTGAAATTCCACAGAAGTCATATGAGGAAGGACGCAGTGTTTACTACCAGCATGAGAACATGTACTGGCAAGTCTGAGTGAAACTCACATGCATTGGCCTAGTAAATGTAGCTACAGGGCTATGCAATTTAATTCATACACGTGTTATAAAATGAAATGTACATAGCTTCAGTTTCATACAATGGCAGTTGTCATAATAAATACTGTACAATAGCTAGTTTACTTAAATTACAGTACAAGACTGGCAGCTGTAAATTGCAAAAGGGGGGCCGAGATTATAAAAAGGTTATAGGAACAATTTCAAGCTTACTAACACTTACAGCTTTGCTGTAACGCATAGGCCTAATCAACATCTGGTATAAAAACAGAATACAGAAGATTCATCTAGCCTGCCATGAAACTTGTCGGCTGGTGAGCACAGACACTTACCGTGACCAGGACACAGTGCAGGTCCATGGGCTCACCATTCTGCTTTCCCCCTCCTCCTCCTCCACCCAGTATCTCTGCCAGGCGCCTGGTGTTGTTCACTCTCAGGATGTTGATGTCATTCTCACAGCAGAAGGCCTGAATGAGTGTGAAGTGGATCTGGAGGGCCACATCTTTCACATCGTCATCATCCGTAGCCAGAATGCATAAAACCACATTATCAGGGTCTCTGAAGGGTAGAAGAAAAAGAAAATAGTTGTAATTAATCTATTTTTAACTTAAATATGAGTAAGCAGTGAGTGTAAATGTCCTGACAAGTCTGACAAATTAGTCTAGCAAACCTCTGAAACGTGTTAGAGGGCATAAAGAAAAGATAAAACTGCTGGCCCTAACCCAAGGGTCAGTGGTTAAGACATGCTGTGCCTCTAGAAAAGTTGGCCAATGGTTACTAGTGACCCTTCATAGTTCACATTTCTGTGTAAAAGTGTCAGAGAGATCTCCAACAACCATGCTGTGATAAGAGGTCTGGACCACCGTGTTAGCCGATAACCGTGCACTTACACATTCAGGGACTTGGCTGCCTCGTAGACACCAACTGTAATGCAGCCTTGCGGCAATGCAGAAGTGAGCACCTCTTCCAACGCCTTCGCCACAGAGTCCATTCTGCAACACAGAGACAAATTAGTTGATATTAATCACATTACAACGATGCCACATAAAGTTCAAGCTGTCCTTTGTCTAGCTGAACTGGGCTGCTAGCTAGTCGGGCTTCCTTTCAAGCACAACTGACAGATGTGCAAGTTCGAGTTGGTTGTCGCCACGTTAATATTATCAATTTTGCGGTGGAAATCGCTTTGATAGCTGCAGGAATACGTTAGGTGAAAAAAAAATACAGATTTCATACTTTAATTTCAGGTATTCAGAGACATTTTACCTGAAACCGGTGTGCAGCGTTAGGTTACTTATCGTTTAGTATTTGTTGACTGCCCAGGAAATACTGTCTCGCGACACGGGCTCAACAGAAAAGCAGTTGAACCCTGCAAGCAGCAACATGGATGATGTGCATTAAGTTACGTTGAAATGACACTGGCACATCATTTATATCGTGCATTAGTCTGCTGCATACTGCACATTAACACCAGAATAGGCTGGTGATAATTGGTGTTAAGAGTTTGAGAAACATAAAACGACGTTAGCCCAAATATATATATACATATATATATATATAAATACAATCCCAATGTATTTACCTTTCTTGAGAATAATCCCCACTTAGTTCCTCAAATGTCATGTTGTACAAAAAATCCAAGTCCACCATAGACTTAACAGTACTGATGATTCACTTTTAGTCCGGGTATCTCTCGACAATACACACACTCTCTCTGTACGTTCACTGTGCTGCAACTGACAGACAAATCTGGTAACTTCTCCTAAAAACCGTCCGGGACAATGCAGTCAGCCGGGTATTTGCATAGGTGTGATCATTGGTGGCATGCTAATTTATCGGGTGTTCTCTCGACTGGGATTGGCTGTAGGACCAACAGCAACAGCATGAGCTAGCGGTAGCCTACTGGAAATACTGCTGGACAGGCGTGGTCTGTCTCCAACCGGGTTACTTGCTACCGTAACTGCAGCTGCCGGTGACAGTGGCCAAATAACAAGAAGACGAGGTGCGAAATGCTTCTGGTCACAAAATAACTTGCGCACTTTATCAGTGTTGGTGAGCATCTCCTAAACCTGGCATAGAGATATACACGGCTAATTTGTTTGCAGCAATTTCTGGCAGCATATAGCAACCAAAAACAACATTCATTATATGTTCAAGAAATAAAGGGGACATTGCTCAAAGTGAATCTATTTCTGCTTATATCACCCTTACCTACAGGTATACAAGACACTTTTTTGAAGTTATGAATAAAAACGTTTTTGTAGAACTCACCTACGTTGCAAGAGAGGCCAGTTTCTGGAGAACTGCATGGCAACGAGACGCTTCTGGGCACACTGCGCTCTGATTGGACCGCTGCGGTGCGTGCGAAAACCTGGCTAAACCGCGCGCATCTAATCTGAGGGACAGAGTCCAAAAGACTGGCGCGCGAGAGAGGTACAAAGCGTGCAATCAACTCCAAGGAAACTACTATAACATTCCTGCAATATTCCTATAGGGACCTATAGTGTGTGTTTGGTACTCAATAGTGAGTTTACAGTGACTCTATAACGGCAGTGCTGGGGAGCAGTTTCACTACATGGAATTAATGTTTTTTGAGTTTGACGTATAGACCGAGTTAACTACTGCAACTACCAAATATATTTGTCTGTTTTAATTGTCAAGATTGTGCAATTCAGATGTTAAAGACCCTTTATTTTAAATTTAAAGACAGAAAGTTAATATTCCCTCCACTTTTTCTGCCAAGAACCCTAATTGCGTTGCTTGGTATGGTTTACTCGCTGGCAGACAGGTGTCTGAGTGAAAATGTAGTGTGATGGACATTAGCCTACATGCAAAAGAAAGTTAACATTCCTTACACTTCTACCTGTGATGAACCCAGATGAGGTTATTTGGTTTGCGTATACATCCACACTAGTTAGGCTACTGGCAAGCAGCTGACAGAGTGTGGCTATTATAGAAACAGTCAATATTTCAAATAAAATACTTTTTTTTTTTTTTTTTTAACATCTAAGTGGTATTATTTGCAGTCATGTGATTTTGTATCATGACAATGCAGATATAGACATACAGTAATCATGAAGTAGCTTGAACTATTTCTCCTAAGTAACTGGTAAACAAAACTACATTTCTCTTGAGGGTAGCTTTGCTGCAGTTCAGCTTCTTCCAATGTAAAGTGGTAGCTTGTAAAAACTATACTTTCAAATAGCTTTCCCAGCACTGCTTAATGTTATGGTAGCATCATAATATTCCTTTAATACTCCTATAGGATATTATATAGGCTATATACGTACATTCAGGAGCTATGATTTGCACATTTTCATGATCTTGGACATCATTGGACATCATTACATACTGTACATCCAAGTATCTAACTTTGATGAGGACTGCAGACTGTGAGCCAGTGAACTGGACCATGGATGTTATTGACCTATCTAATTTTCTGTCCAAATTTGGTAGAACAAAATGCACAATGTGAAACTGTAAGGCGATCAGATTGTTTACATTTTACACTGTGGACCAGAGGTGGGGACTCGAGTCACATGACTTGGACTCAAGTCAGACTCAAGTCACAATTTGAATTGCTTGAGACTTGACTTGGGTTCTGGTGACTTGGGACTTGACTTTGACTTGTACTTTGATGACTTGAAAAGGTTTCTAAAGTCTCGACAAAAGATCTTGTGTTTGTGTAAATGACTTAGATTGAAACTGATGAGACAACCAGACGACTGAATTTAAATTCTGTTTTCTGAATTTGTATGACTGAATTTATTGAAGTTGAAACTGATTATAGAAATCAAACTCATGATGCTCTTACCAAGTTTTTATCCTATTAAAACCATATTGCATTGAAAAGTCCTAGATATTAAATTGATAAGATATTAAATTTAAGATATTAAATTGATACTGGACTCTTGATTGGTTCTCACTTGGTGTTCTACATTTAGACTTGAGACTTTACATTAATGACTTGGACTTGAATTGAACTTGACTTGGTAACCTACATTTAGACTTGAGACTTGTGCCTCAAGACTTGAGACTGATTTGGGACTCTGGGTCACAACTCTGCTATCGACCATCCATCCTGAAAATGCTGTAAGCAAGTGGACAGATGCAAATTATGACAATAGAGTAAAGATTTGGTACAATAGTTCCTGCAACATATGAATGCCATTTCATACTCATATATGAGACTTCTTCACAGAAACATCTGAGATTAAGACAGGAGTACGTCTTAATCTGGAATAGTTAGGTTAGGACATTTAAGTAGCTTTTATGAGCATGGCTCAAATTTGGTCCAGTTACATCTGGACAATGAAGTCTAGGTTTAGAAAACCAATTCCTTATCTGATTCTGGTGTAGAAAGTTTCCTGAAACTCCCAATTTATTTTAATTTTATGTATATAGGCTGTGGAGTGGACATGGAGTGAGATAAAAATCAACCAGTCAGAGCCAATATTAAACAAAATATCAAAAATAACATGGAAGTCATCAGAAACTAGAACACAGTAAATGGAGAGAGGGCTGTTATGCTGCCTCCTGGTGGCTGCTGTCAAAACTCCTTGAGAAAAGGCTTGCTCATGAATGAATATGAAACAGTGTTGCCATCTTCACAACATTATGTAATATTTTATTGACTTTAATTATATGTAAACTACTAAGGGTGCAGTTAGGGTTTTGCAAGGTGCCACAGAAACTTACATTAACATTATTTAGGGTTCAGAATCTTCTAAACTGATTTTTCTGGAATTCTTTGATGTCTTATCACATCCTTAATATTCTCTTATTATAATATTTTTCAGCTATCATACAATGGATGGAACTGGAATCATTGGAATAATTTCCAGTGTCCAATTTAATTGGGGTATGTGACTCTGGCATTACAGTTAAGGACATGGGAATTTGATGCCCATGGACTTGGTTTCCATTGGTGTGATCAGCAGTGTAGGTGACTTGAAGGTAAACAGTGCATATGATGTGATGGTGAAAATATATCTTCTAAGGTGCAGCGTTTCATGAGATTTGGGTATGGCATAATAAGACTAAATATTGGAAGCTGTAGCCTCATTGACCTAAAAGTAATTCCAGAAATCACATTTGCATGTGATGATGGAGCATTGAATTAATATTTGTGAACATGGAGATTTCTATCAGAGATAGAATCCAGGGACTGTATTCACAAAAGTGCTCTAAAGACAGAGCGTAAGAAGTGGAGCAAAATGTTTGTATGATCAGGAGAAGATTCTTGGACTTGTCTGGAGGAAGTGAGGGGGTTGATGGTATCTGTTGGGACCTGGCTGGGTGTCATCTACTAAACTGGCTCATCTGTTACTTTTGCATTTTGAAAGGAGTGAAATTGAGAAGGTAAATATTGAGCTCCCTTATTTGTGTTGTTGAAATGTGTCACGATTAACGATCCCATCATGAACACTTGGTTAACTTGGAAGTCAACCAGGTTTGTGGTCAATGGACACTTTTATCTGATGCTCTTTATTTGAATGGTCACAGTTCAAGCAAGTACAGTTAATGTGAAATACATGACAAGAGAGGTAAATCATACTTGTATCACCATATATAAAAGTATTACAGAGGTCTCTTATAACAGACTGCTAAAGCTGTCAATTGTTTTTCTAATTGCCTCTACCTTATCTTATGCATGGCTCTTGTAATGTGTCTGTTTTCCCACTGGATGGAGATAGGGAGCCTCTAGAAACTGTGGTTATGGGCACCACACTCACATAGTGTTGGTGTTGTTAACTGATACCAGTTTAGAAAGGGAGGTATTAGCCTCATCTTTACACTGTCATTTGTGTATTACATGTAGTATGATGTTGTGATCAGTTGGTATGTCAGTTTTGCTGCTGACAAGTTAGCATGTTTGGGCCAGTGGCACTTACTTATCTTCCAGAGTGAGAACTACAATGTAATGAGGAAAACTGGTGCTATATAGGAAAGTGTATTATCTCTGTCCTCACATGCTAAACTGTTGCACTGGCCACTCTACTTCTCTCTAGTTGTAGCCAAATCCTCAGTGGTTCCCACAATAACTACATTTTCACTGACAGCTCAGTCGAGGTGTTTAAGTTTGCTGATCACACTACCCTAGAGAGTAGGGGTGTCACGATTTCGATTCTAAATTGAAAATCGATCGAAATGAGCGTTCGATTTCGACCTTCGAAATCACAAGCAGGTTCGCGATTCTCCCAGTGTTTTTTTTCTCTCCACCCCTGCCTACTTGCACGTGTCTGAAGAAAAAAAACATTTCAATGACGACACAGCGTAGCTGCTAGAGAGCTCCTGTTCTATATTTCACTATAGCGCCCAAGAGCGCCCATCATTTTTAAATTGTTTAAAATGTACCAAAAACTGAAAATCAAGTTATCAGCTTTGTTTTATATATACTTCAAGTTGTCATCGATGAACTGGAACCGGAAAATACTGTATATCTGATGACACTGAGACGTTTGATTTTCCCCGGGTTTAGTCGTCCTCCACCGGTAGATCTAAAAATGGCTTCGCCGGCTAAGCGTCACGCTTTTAAAACCTTCTGGAAGCTGTCAGATTGTGCTGTGAGACAGAACCTGACCCGTCGTATGTAGTGGAAAGTTACGAAGACATTGTGAGTTGAAGTCTTTTGATCGAAATCGCTTGTTGTTGCTCGATAAAACAAGACACAAGATCACCTTCACTAAACAGCGGGACCTACCTGCTCTCACCACTGGAGACGGACGCTGTTTTCCGGGAGGCAGTGCGCCGAAGAGTCGGTAGGAGGACTGGCCGGGTCGCTACGACTTTTATCCATATAAGTTTGGCAACTTTTTCCATATTTGTTTGGTGACAATTATTGTCTGATGTTATTACTGTGTGGGCTGAAGCGCTGGAGGTTTTGTATGTATTTTGAAAGCTTATCATTAGCCAAGATAGGAAGGATCTGTTTTGTTGTCATACTGTGAATGTTGACACCTGAAGTAAGGAGACGCCCTGAATCGCCTTGCCATGTATTTGGTACCAAATTAAAGGGAAAGTTGTGTTTTTTTAAATGGAAAAACTTTGAAAAAATTTGACCATATGGCCTTAGTGTGGTACATTCCAAAAAAAAAATACGGCAGTTACGTATATCACACTTGATACCATCTTTTTAAAGAAGAATTTAAAAATGTAAATGACAGTTGTCAGGGCATAAAACCAATGATCTGTTGATCTTTACAAATCAAGACTCGATAGTCTAACAATGGCATAGCCATCAGTGCTGAAAAAAAAAATTTTTAAATCGAAAATCGAATCGAATCGTGACCTTAAAATCGAAAGTCAAATCGAATCGTGGATTTGGAGAATCGTGACACCCCTACTAGAGAGCCTCATCAAAATATAATTACAAACCCATCTACTGCAGAGAAGTGCCCCATCACATGGTGTGCCCACGATAACACAGAGCCCAACACCCTCAAAACAATGGATCTTGTCCTAGAAATCAACGCCACTACTGTCAAGTGGCACACAATCTCAAAAACACTCAAATAGGATGAAAACATCTCCATCTTACTCAAGAAAGCCCAATATAGGATGTTCTCCCTTCAGTAACATAAAATGAATGTATTGCAACCTGGTCCAAGCCTACATATCTATAATCAGAAGCATCCTGGCATTCTCCATTACAATTTGTCTGCTCCAAAGCAAAACATCACACTGTCATCCACAGAGTTGAGAGGGCCACTGGCCATCAGCTACCCTCCATCAAGTAGCTACCTGATGCCAAATGAAGAAATGGAAATGGAGGATTGTGTCTGACAGTGCCTGAGGTGACTCACCTGTTCCAAGACGTTCCCTCTAGGAGGCAGCACTAGTCCACATCTACTGACACCACCTGCCATCATGACAGCTTCTTCCTACATAATACACCCTTAAAGTCCTTTACTGCTTCTTCACTCACTTCACTTAAAATATTTAATTATAGTGCCACCATCTGATGGATTGGGGTTATATTTGATGTGTCGCAAGCCACCACTATTATCATTTACATGTCTCTGTCAAATAACATCTCACAGGAAATTGTGAAGGAAAATAATACAAGCTTGAACCCCAAGAATAAAGACAGTTCCATAAAGGGACAAAAACAGTCCAACAAAGGTTCTGCACCTCATCAACAATCCAATACCTGATTCAGCCACAGTAGAAACGTTCACCTCCAGCTCCTTTGCCATGAAGCTGAGTACAGAGAAGACTGCAAAGCCAGCTGCAAAGCTGGTTAAACTGTTCAACAGACATAAGTATTAACTTTCTCTGAACAGAAGGATAATATGCACTGTATTATAAGATATGAAAATAGAAGATACATAGATATTAGGCATATAAAGCAGAAAGAGGCAGAAGAAATGTTTATTGTCCATACTTGTAGGAGTTGTTGGTGTACTGGTAGCTTCCTAAAACTTGTAAAGCAAGCAACATGAAGGATATTCAGTCAGGTTGGCGTAAACATCACTACTGTTTCTTTAAATGTCATGTGATTTGAACTGTGCCCCACAGGCTCTATCTGTTGTGTGTGTCCCACAGAAGTGCGCTCTGACAATGAACAGGTCATATAAAATGGGCAAAAATGATGTGTCATAATAAATCTAACAGGCCTCTACCAGCCGTGGGACCAGGGCCGGCACTCCCTATAGACTGAATAGGCAAATACCTAGGGCCTCACAAATACCTAGGGCCTCACAAATACCTAGGGCCTCACGCATCCTTTTTTTTTTTTTTCTACAGTCGAAAAAAAAAACAGTTCTTACTGGATAAATGATGGGCCAGTGATCATAAAACCAATCAAAAGCACTGATTCGGTGGACCCCCCCCCCCCCAGCAAGAGATAGATCTTATTGGCTGAGGCCCACCAAAAAATGATGCTCAGGTAGGTAGTTGCGCTTGTTATTAACGCCGGGGCTCTCGGGCTTGACGTAGGCACCCAGCGGCGGTGCGTCACGTCACATGCTCCATAACAACCAGTCTAGGAACCAGTTTCGGCGTACGCCGGTGACAATTACAAGCGGACCCTAGAAGTCACGTGCAAGAGCAACGTTACTGGCAAGATCGGTTACACAGAACCGATAAACATACAGTTGTCATGACAACACGTAAATACCCTGTAAACGATCATCCATATATCATCTAAATCAAAGGGTAAGTAGGTTATGAATTATTTTACTTACAGACAATGCTTCTACAAACTAACTGCAAGAGTCACCGTTTCCATGCCAACAAGATACTTCTTTCATTTGTAGGATATTTCAACTGAAACCACATTCTGGATGTTTAGCGATCTCGAGGTGCCTTCAAGTACCGTCGGAAATATGATAATTACAACTTAAACACCCATAAACAAACAGCCTAACTACAGGGGCCAGAATATGTACAGTCAGTGGAATTTCACTTTTTGCTCTCCAGCCTGTTATTTTCTGATATTTTAATGTTGACACACATGCTACATTTCATAGGAACAATGTTGAAACTCTTACGGCCGAAATACATGGGACACGGACGCGACGCGTCACGTAGGCGGGGCGGAGCGGGGTTTTTTACCTGCTACACAGACTCCGTCTTTGTAGCGTGTGGTTGCGTGCCAGCCGTGGTTTTCTGAGGAGATATCAAGTTGAGTTTTGCCAAGTGATAATGCAGTTGGCTATGCAGGGTTTGGAAGGCTATATTAACTGGTACTGAATTAATTAACTAGATCGTTTTAACTACAGGATCATGGATACACATTGATTTGATTGATTTATTTTAATGTGCAATGTAAAAACACCCACAAGGTTGCTCTGCTGCGTCACATTGCCTCTGGTACAATGAGGTATTTATTTTAATCATTTTTAAACAGATTGTACTCGTTTTTTACACAGTTCTATGGAGTTTTTACCTGTTTGAGAGCCGCGTAGCCGCGCGTAGAGGGGAAAAAATAGACCAGACGCGCAAAACTAGAGATGAGCCGCGCGATGCCCGCGCGGGTGCGCGCGGCTTCCGTGGTCCGTGTAGCAGCTTCAGTTGATTATACTGGACGCGCTCTGCTGCGGGCATTCTGCGGCAGACGTGTCGCGCCGCGCCCGTTACGGCCGAAATACATGGGACACGGGCGCGGCCAAGGGCGGATATTTCATTTCACTGTTGGGGGGGACAATAAACAGAAAAATTTCTCAAGAGCAATTCCTGAAGGGGACACCAAAGGTGCCTCTAAAAGTACTGTTTTATTAAATGTATATAGAGGTCCATTATGAAACATTTCCATAAGCACTTCATTCCTTTCTTATGAAGATTTTATCAAATTGCCTTTGATATTACTGGGGTCTTTCTACTTGGCGTTTCGGTGCACTGAAAAATGATCGGATGTCTGTTTTTCATTTCTCTGCCATTTTAACTGACTGGCTGACAAATAGACACACACACGCACACACACACACACACACACACACACACACACGCACACACACACCCCCCCCACACACACACAGCATGCAGGTTATTTACAGTAGTAGGTGAGATGCAACATCCATTAACTGAACTAAAGCTAATATATGCCTAATTAGATTTAGTTTTCCCGAAAAAGCAGATCTCTAATGTTTTGCTGTCAGTGTGTAAAAGTCCAGAACGCTATGAAGCCTGCCAGAAACTTACTTATATTTTAACATAATATTTGTTGTAATTATGTCTTTTTTATTAATTAAGTCTTCATTTATTTCCAAAATTATGAACAAAATAACATAGTGGCAGCCATTTTACATGCAGTAAGAAAAAAATAATAGACTTAGAACCTAATTACATAGGGTAAGTTAATCTTAAATATTATATTATAGAAATATTACTGATACCATCTACAAAAGATAAAGTATTTTGGTATGAAAACCCGCATTTTAATTTAACCAAGTATCCTGTATCATAAATACATGTCTGGCATTTGTAACAAACCAAACCGCTTGAAAATCGGTCGAAAATTCAGTGAGTTATGATGATTTTAATTGTGGATAGACCTCCTGCCTCCATACACATACATGCATGAGGAGACGCGGCTCCGTACCAACACGCTGACGCACAAGATTCAACCGCGAGGTAATGGAGCGAACAAAATGTAGTCTGGTTACAATTGTGAATGTGTTTTATTCTATTGAGTGGTAGAAGTAAAGAAAAATGTCTGACACATCCTTTGTTTTAAGTTAACCTTTGCAAAGTAGCTTCTTACTGGAGGTCAGCCACCACTGACACACTTCCAGAGATCCTCCACACACACTCGTACCGAGGGCTAATGTGTGTGTGTGTGGGGGGGTTCATGTGTGTGTGTGGGGGTTCGGGGAGGCAGGTAGGCAGTGGACCAAACCACTGTGAGGCGTATGAGGGGGGACGCAATCTTTCGAAACTTAAAAACGCATTGTTTTGCGTCTATAATTAGCACAAGTGCTTTCAATGCATATTATTATATTATTTAAAATTATATAGTTATGTTTACAATGATATATTGAGGGGGACAACTCTCTGTTAGTCCCAGGAAGGGGGGGTCCGGACCCCCCTGTCCCCCCCGTAATTTCCGCCCCTGGGCGCGGCGCGACACGTCTGCCGCAGAATAGGCCCAGACAGCAATAGTGAGCCGGACAAAAAAGTGGCAGTATTGGTCAAGAGAAGTGACATCACCGTTCTTTTGTTAACAGTTCACATTCACCTTTGTATTTATTACATTTTATTTTGATATTCACATGCTCTATCTTATAATAGCTAACAAAAATAAAGTGCTTTAAATTTTTTACTCAGTCTTTATTGCTTGATGGCGGGGAGGATTCGTCTCAAAAGGGGGCCTCCACAGAAAATTTTGCCTAGGACCTCCAGCAGTTTAGAGCTGGCCCTGCGTGGGACCCATAATGACCCACAGAAATTGATTGAATTGTTCACTGGCTAAAACAATATATTCGTTGCCATGTTGCATTTTTGCATTTTCAATGATGACAGAGAAAGAATTCAGCAATGGCAACACAAACAAAGCAATGTTGACAGGTATTATGAAGGCAGCTGCAGTAGATAAATGAAGAATGTAGATTGTGCAGTTTGTTTTGCAGAGGTGTGACAGCACCTCAGGATCAGTAAGCTGGACCGGATCAGGATAGAGGTAATCTGATACCACCATCTAAAGTGCCTCGAAGAGTGAGATCACAATCATCATCACATAAGTAGCAGTGAAATATACCACTTGAGAATGAGTCAGCAGAAGGCAAACAGATCTACAAATCAGCGCTGTGAGATTTCTTTCAAGTCTGGATGTAGATTATCAGAAGCTTTGTCCAGAATTACTGTTCTTTTTAATCTTTTGAATCAATGATCAAAAATAACCAATAAACTTGCGCCTGACTAACTTTGTCAAGACGTCGCCAATTTTTTGCAGAGGTACACACTACACAACTCAATACCAAGAAAAGGTGCAAGATGTAGAGGTGAAAGATGCACTAGGAGAGTGCGAGTCAAACACAACACAACAAGGGGAGATGGTGCAACACCTTTCCTGAAGACTTGACTCCCTTCCAGACACAGAACAGACGATCCAGCTCAGTAGAAGACACCCAGCCAGGTCCCAGCGGATACTACCCATCTCCTCGATTCCTCCAGACACACCCAAGATTCTTCTCCTGAGCACAGGAACTTTTATTTAGAAACATTTTCCTGTCCTACCTGTGGAAAAGGAAATTCCTTCATTGGCTTGTGATTACTTACTGCCAAAGTTCTTGGACTGAAGATGCTGCATTACTGAAGATATGGCTTGCTGATGAATGATTCTGGCCATAATCAAAACAGTCATATTAAAGTGGGAGAACAAGTCTATAAGTCATCAAGTAATAAACGGTCCTAGAAATGGCCTCTCAGGATTAGAAAAACATCTCAAATATTTCCATCGTAGAAATTATTAACATCTTAGGTTGCAAAATTTTTTTATTTTACTTTTTAGCAGAATTTGTTAGTAAGGAAGCAGGAAATACATTTATAGTAAACATTTTATACAATATGGCTTTCTAAAGACAGATTCACAGCCAATTGTTGCCAAAATTAACACAAACGACATACTGTATATAATGCATTCCAACTGTTGCGGCAGTTTGCCCAGGTCAGTTCAGTGGTTAAGGAAGAGAAGAGGTAGAGGAAGGTCCAAGCCAGTATAACAAAAAAAGAAATTATACTTTGACCAAATTACAAACCACTTGACTGCCATAGCCCAAACCTAATGGTAAAAATATGTCAGTGCTTTGTGTCAATCAGATTTTGATGATACAGTACAACTAGATAAAGTAAACCTTGTATGTATTTGACCCGTAATGCAGTACTTTTAAGAATCTCTGTATAATTACCTTCAGCAAGAGGACATATTTTCTTCCAGCATGTGATTCCACCCTCGCGAGTGAACTGCCCCACAAACGTCTCCATGAAGAAGAGCGGGATCCCACAGGTAGACCAGAACAGAACATATAGGGACCAGGAAAACCCCTTACGAGAAGAATTTAGACATATTTGATTCAATACTCTCTGCATCTCTAAAGATCGTGCTCTCACCTCCTCCACTTTTGAAGCACAGATAGGGAAATCCAAATATTACCCAGACCAATTATTTCTCCCGCTACTGCTAAACTGAATTCCCTTTTGTTGGCTCACTGGCGTCTCTTCTGAGGCTTTGGTGTCACAGTCTGTGGACTGCTGTCACTGTTCACCTCCTTTGTCCTAAATGTTGGCTCCATTACAAACTATCTGATCCAAGTCAAGTGCAGACAGGCAAATAAGAACATCTCTAGTCACAGAGGCAACAGTCACAGGTATTTATGTCATCGTGTATCATCTCATCAGACATAGGATGGAGACAGAGACAAAAGATTAAATGACTTCAGTGTCTTCCTGGAGTACTGTCACAGTGGCCAGCATGGAGATGAAATTCATTTGAATATTTTGCCAGAATATATCTGTCATAGCCTCCTGAGACCCAGCAAAATAAAAAAATAAAAAAATAAAAATAAAATAAAAAAATCATACAGTATAATCAGCACAAATGGCTGGCTGCATAACAAACCTTACGTTGTGGTGCAATAAAAATTAAACCGCTGGATGAGTGCAAGTCCTCTCTTATGGACGGAAACAGATGCTGTGCTTCGACACAAAACCGGGCAAAAGACTGTGAGAGACTGGACGTTGTTATGACTGCAACAGCGACGGGCACCTATCTGTGTTACACCCAGGGCCTGCCAACGTGAAGTGGGCAGACCCCCAACATCCCCCCAAGATGCAGTCAAATGAGAACAGAAGCTCAGCACAAGCAGTAACATCAAAACGCACATGTGGTGAGTCGGTCTGTGCTCCAAGATACGTCTAGTTAGAGTGTATCCTGCGGATCAGAGAATAAAAGCAGTAATGATAAATACTATGTTAGATCACAGTAACAAGGGTTTTTGATCTTTTTGACTTTAATCCAAGCCTAGCTTCATACATGGAGACCACAGAAAAGCCCAAAACTACTGTGTGGAATCTTTAGATAGTCAGACTCCTCTCTCAACCTTGACTGAATGTGACATGACACCGGATGACAGGTCAACGATTCCTTGCCAGAGATTACACACACTATCCTCACTTCAACCCTCTGTGAAGGAAGGTTCCAGAACCCGATCCAGATACAGCCAGTCTCCTGCTACTGGGAAAAGACATTGTAAGTCCACAAGGTGAGGGAATACAGGTCATTGTTAGGGAAGCGTACCTGAATGGAGCCCACAAGGCCACTCTGTCAATGTGCACAAAACTAACATACTGAGTTCCCTCACACCTCAAATCCTGTTCTAGATGTATTCTCATTAAGGATTGCCACAACAGCATCACTTCTCAACGTTCCCAGAGCTGAATGAAAGCTATCAACCAAAGCTGCAAGACAAGGCCTGGGAATGTTTACAGACACCTGATGATGACAAACACATCTTATCCATTAATGATAAGACTTTCCTGAACACAATGGATTGTGAGGTGTACAGGGATGAAACCAACAAGTACGTGGCACCCCTAACCCTTTCATCCATCTACATGTTATCTGCCCAACAATAAAGAGTAAGTGGAAAAAATCCTCCCAGCATCCTCAGGTGTAGCTTGGAGAACAAGCCAGAAAAGGACCAGGCTGGAGCAGACCCAGCAATTTGAGAAGAATGGGAGCGTTGATATTTGCCATTGTTCGGTGTTTATTACCCTCATAAACCAAATAAGATATGAGTTGTATTCAACTCAGTGCTAAACACAAAGGCATTTCCCCCAAAGCACCTGACCTCTCAAAGGTCAGGTCCTTTGGTGAGTGCCCCCAAGTTGTGGAATGGCTTGCCCGAGACTATTAGAAGGGCCGAGTCTATCACTGCTTTTAAATCACAATTGAAAACATACTTTTTAAAAAAACTTTTTCCTAATTGTTTTATTCTCCTTTTCTGTTGGCTTTTATTATATGAATGTATTTTTATGCTATTTCTTCTATTTATATTATGTCATCGTTTTAATCTTCTGGTGTTCAGCACTTTGTAACTTTGTTAAGAAAAGTGCTATATACACTCACCAAGCACTTTATTAGGAACACCTGTACACCTGCTTATTCATGCAATTATCCATTCAGCCAATCGTGTGGCAGCAGTGCAATGCATAAGATCATGTAGATACAGGTCAGCAGCTTCAGTTCATGTTCACATCAAACATCAGAATGGGGAAAAAATGTGATCTCAGTGACTTTGACTGTGGCATGGTTGTTGGTGCCAGACGGGCTGGTTTGAGTATTTCTGAAACTGCTGATCTCCTGGGATTTTCACGCACAACAGTCTCTAGAGTTTACACAGAATGGTGCGAAAAACCAAAAACATCCAGTGAGCGCCAGTTCTGCGGACGGAAACGCCTTGTTGATGAGAGAGGTCAGAGGAGAATGGCCAGACTGGTTGGAGCTGACAGAAAGGCTACTACAAGGCTGCAGATTGTGATGCTGATTGTGAAAAGTTTTTATCACACTTTGCTGGAAAGGTGGAGTCAATAAGACTTAGTATTACCCCCAATCTTACCTTTTTAGATGTTGACCACCCGCTCCGGGATACTTTGAGCTATTTTTCCCCTATTACTCTGCCTGAACTTCTAGAAATCATGTCTCACATGAGAGTATGCTCCAGCCCTCATGACATAATTCCAACTAAGTTTTTATTTGAAGTAATGGAATGTATTGGGCCCCATTTGCTTTCTATTTGGGCTCCATTTGCTTTCGACAGAACTCAGCTGCCAGGCTTCTAACCAGAACTAAGAGGCACGATCACATCACACCTGTTTTAGCCTCTTTACATTGGCTCCCTGTTTGTTTTAGGATTGATTTTAAGATCTTATTGATTACCTTTAAGGCTCTTCATGACCTGGGTCCAGATTATATTTTAGACCTTTTAATCCCTTATGAACCTTTGCGTAGTTTGAGATCCTCGGGCAGAGGTCTTCTGTCCCTTCCAGTGTCCAGGCTGAAAACTAAAGGGGACAGAGCCTTTGCCATCAGGGCCCCGAGGCTCTGGAACGACCTGCCTGAGGAAATAAGGCTGTCTGAGTCAGTGTCTTCTTTCAAGTCTCTTCTTAAAACGTACTTTTATCGGAAAGCATACCTGAGCTGCCTCCTTATTTTACTTGATTTTTATTTGTTTTTAATTTCATGTTTATTATTTTAATTTTTTTAATTTTGTGTTTTTACTCCCTTTGTGTTTATAATGTGTGTATTTTTATGGCTTTTAGTTCATTCTAATCTCTCTGTGCTTCTAATGTGTTCTGTTTTTATTGTAAAGCACTTTGTAACCGTGTTTTGAAAGGTGCTATATAAATAAAGTTTATTATTATTATTATTATTATTATTATTATTACAGTAACTCAGATAACCTCTTTACAACTGTGGTGAGCAGAAAAGCATCTCAGAATGCAACACGTCGAACCTTGAGGCGGATGTCACTTTGGTAGCCGGTTGACACTGAGCTGAAAGCTGATACCTACCCACTATTAGTAAGGTGTTCCTAATAAAGTGCTTGGTGAGTGTAAATAACATGTGTTCAGCAACACCTGCTCTCCTGCTGTGGCAGGGTTGCCAGATCTCAGGAGAGAAATAAGCAACCCTGACTCTCAAAAAAATCCCACAACACGCAACTTGGCTCTGCATGAAGCCCAAAATAAGCAACCATGTTTTCCTTCTCACACACTACATAACAGAGTTATGTAATAAAACAAAACTCACTTACTGGATTACACTATACCTATTTAATTGATGTTTTGTTGTGAATAAAGGCTGGCAGTCTGCCTGAGCAGAACAAGTTTACCATGTCTCATTGTGCATAAGGTCTTTTTTGCTAAATATATTGGTGTTTCATCCTGTTCCTTTCACCCATTTTACACAGACTAGAATGGCAAAAAATACCACTACCAAAAAAAAAGAAATAAAAATACGACCATTCCACCCAAGAGTTAGTGTTTGAACTGCAGAGATAGATAACTACCCTGCAAAACAGAGTGACAATGAGAGGACATTCAATGCACTGAAAAGACAATGATAGCAATTCTGTGCACACGAGGGCTTTTGTCTGTTGGATTTGAGCCTTGATTCCTTTGCTTTCTACTCTAGAAATGTTGTTGCCAGAGATCAACCTCAGATTGTCATTGTTTCATATGGAAAATGATGTAACATCCCGTGAAAAGGATGCATAAAAGAATGCAGTTTAGCAGAGAGAGACACCAGCAGATGAATCTTGTTCAGGTGGAGTTGATTATGTAAAGTTTCTGAAAAAGTTAATGCCACAGACCACATAGAGCACAAAATGTAACATCCCATGAAAAGGATGCATTTGAGCGTTGAAAGAATGCATGTTGTGTTGTAACACAAAATGCCATTTTATATCTGAACACATCAGATTTAGGATTATTTATTAGATAAGTCATGCATGTGACCATCATGCAAATAAAGCAATTTGTTGACAAAAATGTACAGCCCCAGCAACAAAAGGTGCAACTCTGTACCTCAGGGTATGTTGGGGTAGGTTGTAAGGGTATGTTGGTATGCTTTATCATGGAAAGCATTTGTCTGTGTAGTTACTTTGCTTTCACCATATATGCTTTTTGCAATCAAAAGCCATTGCATCTGGGATAAAAAGGGAAAGCTCTCTGGCCTTGAGAGATTCAAACTTGGCCTTCTGTGTGCAGTTTCACTGTAATTTATTCAGTTCTGTCAGTATTCAGACATATTGTCCAAATCAACTGCAAATACATCTGTAAAAAATTCAATACCGATTTTCTTAGCCTCAATATAGGCAAATCTCTTGCTTAATTCTGCTGTGAGTGTGTTCTTCTGGTCCACATATCCTGATGCCAGGAATGTAGTGACGGTTTGTCATGGGTAGAAACTCTGGGCCCCGACCCTCTAGGAGGAGCAGTAGGTCTGGTGATTGAGGCTCATTATGGTGACGACTTGGTGTGCCTGTGTCTCAGCCTATTTAAACCTCTCTCTGCTCTCTTCCACTGCTTGGTCTTGGGTTTTGCTTGCCAGAAGACACAGCCACTCTCCTGAGCCTTAAGACTTAGTTTTGCTTCTCTAGTTTTGTCATCTCGTTCTTTCTGTTTGAGTTTTTGCCCATCTTGTGTCTGGTAGTTTTTTGTTGCATTCAAGGACTGCTGAATTTTTGTCTTTGTCTTCAGTAAAGACTTTTTGCTTCCACTCTCTGCCTCCGTGTGCTTCTGCTTTTGGGTCCGTGCTACTGGTCATTGTTGCCTGGTGAGCGTGTTTGCAACTGACAAGTTGGAAGGTGAGCTGAGTTTTCCTGTTACATTTGACTCTCCCAGAAACAGTTTTGATTGTAAGGCTTTCATTGCATATCACCTGTTTGTGTTCCTGCAAGGGTTGCCAACTTTTAAGAAAGAAAAACAAGGGACATTAATTAATTTCTGAAATTAATTTATTAGGTTGGGGGTGGGAGTGGTCTACTACAGCTTACTTACTTATTCCACATTTATAAACATGTGCCAGAGACAGTCTATTTAATACAGTAAAAACACAGAACTGTTTTGATTAATTAAGAAATGCAACATTTTACGCGTTTCCCATGTTTTTCATTGATTGTTTATAGTCACTTCTACAAGAAGCCAGTGTTTTTGCTTTTTAATTTTGGGCAAACAAGGTCAAAGGTAGTGTGGTGTATAGAGTTTAGATTTCATACACAGCAGAGAAGTGATGGAGCGTGCCTAAGATTTTTTGAGCAGTGAGGAAGTAAATGTACAGTATATCAAAAGCCCCACGAATCAGGATTCTTTTAACATGTGTGACCGGATGTGTGTTGAATAAAGGAGGCGTATGCAGGCCAGTCTACACAGGACAATTAAGGCAAAAGAGGCTATGACATTGTAATTTGTACTATGTGGGGAAACAAAAAGAGAGCTGAAGACAAGATTTGCCAAATACAAGAGCTCCATATGTAATAAAGATGATACGTCGCCAGTGGCCAGACATTTCAGCAACTATGGACATGATCTGAGTGGCCTTCACTTTATGGGTAAAGACTAGTAAAATGCCTAGAGGAGGGGAAACGGGAACAGATTACTTCTTTAAAGAGAAGCATTTTGGATCAGTAGCTTGGGCACACCTACTCCAGGAGGGCTTAATGAAGAGATTCCACTTGCATGCTTTTTGTTGGTGCTTTCTTTTAGGATGTATCGTTCATTCTGACTCAGGGCATTGAGGTAGTTTTGTGTTATGTTGTGTTAGGATGTAACATCTGGGTCGATCAAACACAGCACCCTCTATGAAGTTTCTCATTTGTTATGTTTTCTTATTAGTTTTCATTAATTACTGCTGTGTGCATGTGTAATTTTTGTGTTGACATTTAGCACACTGAGGATGGTTTTATTGTCAGGATCTCAAATTAGAAGCTATAGCAAGTTTTGGGTATAAGGCTTACATCAATCACAGTGTTGCTGTGTCAGTGTGCCAGTACAGAGCATCCACAGAGGAGACAAGGAGACTTGAAGAAAAAAGACAGTGCTGTAAAACCACATATCTCCAAAAAGTTCATTTTTGTAATACCTCAAATTTATATTAAAAAAAAGAGAAATTGTCCTTTTCCTAATGCAGAAATGGATATGTTCTTACAGTGTCATATTAAATTCAACAAACATGGGGTAACATGTCCACGCATAGGTATTTTTGTTGTATTTATGTATTTATGTTGCCCATTTTTCATTACTTGTTGGTTAACTCTCCTCCTCAGTCTCTAAATGACCTCCGCCAATTAATACCTCTTTGAATAGGGGTTATGTTTTCGCCCCATTCATATGTTTGTCTGCTGGGAGTATATCTAATATAATTGTGAATGGATTCACGCGAAACTTGGTGGAAAAGTTGGTCATGGAGCATGGAAGAACTGATTAACTTTTCACACTGATTGTCCAAAGGCAGGCGTGGCTTCTCACAAAAAGGCATAACTTCCCAACAGATTTAGGCAGCACCAATTAACTTTGTGTGCCTGTCAGCAGACATAAGAACAAGCAAACCCTCCACTCTTGGCCCAATCAAACATGTGGCCAAATTTCCAAAACTTGGTCCACTCGTAGAACGTCAGCTCTAATGTCCACTGAACAGAAATAGTGCTGATTGGCCATGTGGTGTTGTGATAATCAGCTGAAACGCTTAAAAGTGGCTAGAATTTTAATGTCCCATTTCAGGTACAGTCATGAAAATGTGTGCATCTTCTGATGTGAAACAAGTTAGTAATGTGGCGTAGAAGAAATGATTAAATTTTGAAAATCCGACAAGGCATATTGACAATTGCATAATGTTGGCGGAGGTATGCGCTCTACTGAGTGCCATCTAGTTTAAGAATGTAAGAAAATTATCTGTGTACCTATCAAGTATACATGAAATATAAAACTTTAGGGTGAGAGTTTTTAGTTTCCTCCACAATCAAGACATGGATTGTGCATAATGGGTTGCAACTCAACAGTAGGAAGTAGGAGTTCGTAATTATTTTTTTTTTACACTGTAAACTATAAACAACTTTGAAAAAAATAAATGTTTTGGTCTACTGTCGCATGGTGTTAGGCTTGACCCGGTTAGCGGCTGGATTCACAGCAAAAGAGGCGGTGGCACGGTGCAACCAAAGGTGTTTATTCACCCACAAAAATGACATAAGACAAAACAAAACTAGTTTGCAAAAATGAGAGGCATGGCTGTGAGCAGCTCTCCAGAGTCCTACCAACAGCAGAGTCAGATGAACACTGGTAGCCTTTTATACTCTGCCTCAGGTAATTAACCTGGATGCTACCAACTATAGGGGTCACTTAAACAATAGCATTCAACAATACAATATACTGTCCCTTTAACCTACCATTCTACCTATCTATCGAATACATACAGTTAAAATAGATGCTGCTCTCAACCAATAAATACTGCAACATATAAACAATATACATTTTAGTTCAAACACACACACACAACACCCCCCCTCTGCTATCCCATCACATGGTCCCTCCCGGAACTATATATAGGTGCTTGGACACCCCGGGCAACTCTTTTGCTTGAACACCCTGGAACACAGACAAGACAGCACAGGTAAGTGATCGCATTTACCAACAATTAAAACCCTTACATTGCACCACTGTAGTATTGCACTTAGAAATATATATATTGCACTTAAGGTATTGCACTTAGAAATATTGCACTTGCCCATACCAAATCATGACATTCAACCAAACAATGAAAACCCATTCCATGTCAGGTTAAATACTGAACATTTGTTTGTTTCCTTCAGGTGGAGCTTCAATCCTTGCCCATGCTGAGTAACTGCTCCAGCAGGACAAGATAAAATAACTCACACCAACAAACTTAAAATGTTTAGTAAAATATATATTCAATAAAATACTTTAAATCATGACTCTGTTTGTAATTATTAATGCTGTGCAAATGTTACTGTGCAAACTATACTGTGCAAACCATTCAATAAATAACGTGTACAATACAAATGTGCAAATAGTGCAAAGGATTAGTAATGAAGTGCGCCTTCGTTACACATGGGGATGCTATTATGTCTGTCTACTTTCATTTTGCCTGCAAAAAATATTGTCTGTTTTTCCTTCCATGTGATGCCAAGTTGCCCCCTGAGATACTGACAAATTTTGTACAGACTTCATTTGTATCGAGAGTACAGTATTGGTAAATCATCACAGATTTGGAGACAGTTGTGTCAGATATGTGTAGATTTGCTTCATAGTTTACCCTGCAAAACAGAAATAAGGTGCAGGTTTCATGCGCTGAAATGACAAATTGTAAAATCAAATAGCTGTGTGGATGTGAGACTTTGGAATAACTCAAGGCTGCCATGGTAAATTAGTTCTTTGATCAACTCCCACATTGGAAGGGCAAGATATTTAAAACATATGACTCTGGATCTATTATCCATTTTCTTGCTGAAATGTCTGTTGCCACACTGTTTCTGTATTCATTATTGCTTTCAGGTTCATGTTTTAAGACAAGGCAATTTCAGCTTTATTTATCTTATTTTTTTGCTTCACTATTCAGAGAACTACATTTGCCACTGCTGTGCGCTTCTCTCCGTGCCGCACGCTAATAAATAACCTTTATTGGAAGAACATAGAGATCTTAGCTCAAGTTCTTTATTGAACAAGTTTTCTCTATCACTAACATAAAACAAATTTGTGGCTATCAACATGAGTTAGCATTAGCTACCATTCAAATGTGTAACTCTTTCACCAAGTGGGGAGAATAACGTCATTGGCTAAGCAGACGAGGAAGGGCCACTGTTGGAAACCTTGGAGGAGGCAGCTGCCTTCCAGTTGGCACTCGGGAAACATTTCTCGTGCTCAAAATGACATGTAACTCTTTAGGTATGTGACGACCTTCCCACTCTCCTGGCTCTGCAGGAGCCTGGTGGGTGGAGTCATCATCGAGGCTGATGGAGTGCACCTGGGCCTGATGTACTCCCTGGGCTTAAAAAGCCTTCAGACCATCAGTGTCTCTCCCTCCTTACTTAATGCACACCTTTTGTTCTGTTCTTTTGGTTTGATATAGTTTGTGTTGTCTAGTTATTTTCCCTTAGTTTTAGTTAATAAATCGTTGTTTTAACTTTTACTTTGGCGTATGTCTCCCCTCCTTTGTTACTTCCTTGAGCCAGGTTGTAACATATGGAGGCTCGTCCGGGATCCATATGGTTGTAACATATGGGGGCTCGTCCTAAGTTTTTGTACTCCTCGTTTTGCACTCAATTTGTTTTGTTTAACTTTGTCAATCCATTTGCTAGCATGGTCAGTGAGAGGCTGCGCTGCAATGGTAGTGTTTTGGGGAGTTATACATCAGAGTGTTTGGTTTTGGTTGGCTTGGTTTGTGCTATAGCTTTGCTTACTGTTGTGTTCCAGTTTTTCCAGTTTCACTGGTTGTCTGGTATCATTTATATGTGCCAGTAGTTTTGTGGTATTTTGATAAGGGGAGAGCCATCTCTGGCATCCGCCAGTGCTGGAGATGTTTGTTGGTGGGGACCTAGGTAAGTGTTGTTTGGCCTTGGTCTAGCAGCAGTACTAGTTTGGGTAGCGTAGCCTGGTAAATTTTGGAGCAGTATTGTGTATTTCCCCTGTTAGGCATAGCAGTGTTTTCCCTTTGGGTTTCGCTGGTGTTTTTTGGTAGTGTTGTGACGAACGTGGAAAGAGCAGTTGTCTCGGGAGCACGTCCCTGGTCTCGAGAGGGTTGTCGACTTGCCGATCGCTTTTCTCGCACCAGTGGGTTTTAGTGCATAAATACCCACCACAAGTAATCACATGAAGACTAGGGTTGTATTTAGGTAGTTACTGGTTAGGTAGCTAGTGGGGAAGCTCCGTTTGGGTAGGCTGCCCAAACCATGTCTGCTGGGTGCACTGTAGCCATGTTTTGGTCCTTTTGGTTTTTTTTGAGTAATTAGGCTTCTTCTTGTGGCTCTGTTTTGTGGTTGATTGTGGCTAGTGTTGAGGACTGGGCAATTTTGGCTTGGGTAAGCATGAGCTATGATGGCTTTAGATATTGCTGGTGTTAATGGCCTACAGTTGGTAAGTACTTTCCTGAAGGCTTGTAAGTTACCTGCTCTTGTTATAACAGTTTGGTCTTTGTGTGTGCCAGTGTCATCTTTGTAATGTGCTGGTGTGGCCAGTACTATGCTTTGTTTGGGTAACACTGTGTTACCTTGGGTTGCACTAGGGATGTGCAGCTTTTTGGTTAGCATTTTGGGTGCTGCTATGGCACTGTGGTTTTGGTGTTTGTGTTGCCACAGTGTCAGTAGGACTACTGTTAGTAGTTGGGTGTCCTACTTCGGAGCAGTCTTGTTGGATGAGCTATGCACACTTTTGGGCAATTCACGGTCATAAGACTGGGGTTGCAGCCTATCTGTTTGAGCAGGGTACACTGGCTTGGAAGCAGCCTCTGGCTAAGCCTGAAAACCTAGCAGCGAGTTTGAGAACATTGTTGCTGACCAAGGGCGGATATTTCATTTCATTGTTGGGGGGGACAATAAACAGAAAAATTTCTCAAGAGCAATTCCTGAAGGGGACACCAAAGGTGCCGCCAAAAGTACTGTTGTATTAAATGTATATAGAGGTCCATTATAAAACATTTCCATAAGCACTTCATTCCTTTCTTATGAAGATTTTATCAAATTGCCTTTGATATTACTGGGGTCTTTCTACTTGGCGTTTCGGTGCACTGAAAAATGATCGGATGTCTGTTTTTCTTTTCTCTGCCATTCTAACTGACCTAGCTGGCTGACACACACACACACACACACAGCATGCAGGTTATTTACAGTAGTAGGTGAGAAGTAACACCCATTAACTAAAGCTAATATATGCCTAATTAGATTTAGTTTTCCCGAAAAAGCAGATCTCTAATGTTTTGCTGTCAATGTGTAAAAGTCCAGAACGCTATGAAGCCTGCCAGAAACTTACTTAATATTTAACATAGTGTTTGTTGTAATTGTCTTTTTTATGAATTAAGTCTTCATTTATTTCCAAAATTATAAACAAAATTACATAGTGGCAGCCATTTTACATGCAGTAAGAAAAAAAGAATATGCTTAGAACCTAATTACGTAGGGTAAGTTAATCTTAAATAGCCTATTATATTATAGAAATATTACTGATACCATCTACAAAAGATAATTTTGGTATGAAAACCCGCATTTTAATTTAACCAAGTATCCTGTATCATAAATACATGTCTGGCATTTGTAACAAACCAAACCGCTTGAAAATCGGTCGAAAATTCAGTGAGTTATGATGATTTTAATTGTGGATAGACCTCCTGCCTCCATACACATACATGCATGAGGAGACGCGGCTCGTACCAACACGCTGACGCACAAGATTCAACCGCGAGGTAATGGAGCGAACAAAATGTAGTCTGGTTACAGTTGTGAATGTGTTTTATTCTATTGAGTGGTAGAAGTAAAGAAAAATGTCTGACACATCCTTTGTTTTAAGTTAACCTTTGCGAAGCAGCTACTTACTGGAGGTCTGCCGCCACTGACACACTTCCAGAGATCCTCCACACACACTCGTACCGAGGGCTAATGTGTGTGTGTGGGGGGGTTCGGGGAGGCAGGTAGGCAGTGGACCAAACCACTGTGAGGCGTATGAGAGAGAGAGGGGGGGCGCAATCTTTCGAAACTTAAAAACGCATTGTTTTGTGTCTATAATTAGCACAAGTGCTTTCAATGCATATTATTATATTATTTAAAATTATATAGTTATGTTTACAATGATATATTGAGGGGGACAACTCTCTGTTTTTCCCAGGAAGGGGGGGTCCGGACCCCCCTGTCCCCCCCGTAATTTCCGCCCATGTTGCCGACACCACCTCCCACAAGGTGATGACAGTGAGTGTCATCTCTTTTTGGGTGGGAGTTGTTTGTCTGGTCACCTGTGCTGGGAAGTCTGTTGTGCAGTCTTTCCTGTTGCTTTGCCTTGCCCTTTACACCGTACAACCTCAACCTTCACCAAGTTAAGGGACTGACAACATGGTGATGGTCCTGTTGTCCCAGCCTTGAAGCCCAATTGTGTTGTCTCTGTTCTCCTGTGCTGCTCTTACCTTCCTCTTAAATGCTGCCTAGGTACTGAGGTCTGCTGAGGACGGGGCAAGAAGCTGGGCAGGCGAGCCGGAGAAAATGAAGTGTATAATTTTGTAAACTTGTCTTTTGTTTGTTACAGGGGTTCCTGGTGGGACCCTGTTTTTATGGAGGGGGGTGTGACGACCCTCCCACTCTCCTGGCTCTGTCTTGCAGGAGCCTGGTGGGTGGGGTCGTCAAGGCTGATTGAGTGCACCTGGGCCCGGTGTACTCCTTGGGCTTAAAAAGCCTTCAGACCATCAGTGTCTCTCCCTCCTCACTTAATGCACACCTTTTGTTCTGTTCTTTTGATTTGATGTAGTTTTTGTTGTCTAGTTATTTTCCCTTAGTTTTAGTTAATTAATCGTTGTTTTACTTTTACTTTGGCGTATGTCTCCCCTCCTTTGTTACTTACTTGAGCCGGGTTGTAACAGGTGGGAGAGGAGAACTAGAGAATATTACTAAAATATTTCTAAATTGTTTTCACATGAAAAACTTAACAGGTGTATTACTTAGACATACTGTGTAAAGTAATGATATAAAATTGTGGGAAACAAAAAATATCACCTCCCCCTTCTTTAAATGCAATGCATGCATTTAAAAATGCACTTGGAAAAATAAAACCATATTAAAGGTCTGAAGTTACAGAATTCAAGTGTGTTTATTAAATGTCAGTAGTTTTTAAAATTTTTTTTTTTTTTTTAAGCCAAGCGCAGCCATATTACGTTCTGTCACCTGTCAAATTGAGCAAGTGCTGTCACTTATTATGAAATTAGTTTTACCAGAGGTATGACTGGACTCTGGGGTTTCATCTACCCCAGCTCATGAAGCAAAGGCTGCATGGAGGCTAAAGGCTAAGAAACCAAAAAATTAGGGTGAAGCACTTGCTTTTGTGAAAGTTCAGCATAATGTAACGAAGGGTGCCATTTCTTCAAAATATATACAGTAGGTATGTATGTGTGTGTGTGTGTGTGTGTATATATATATATATGTATATATATATATATGTACATACACACACACATTATATACGTCTCACCACTCACTCCATTACTGTTTTAATACAACATCTCAACAGTTGACCCAATGGAGCCAGCAAGCAAGCCAGAGATGAAGTTGATGAAAGATGACAATGATCAAGATCATCCACCATCAGAGCCTCAGATGAGAGGCCAGTGGGCCAACAAAACGGAATTCATTTTAGCAGTAGTTGGAGAAATCATTGGTCTCGGCAATGTTTGGAGATTTCCCTATCTGTGCTTCAAAAATGGAGGAGGTGAGAGCATGATTTTAAGGCATAAAAGTCTCTCTGTACAGCAGCTACTCAGGAGGAAGATGGAACAGATTGCATGAATTATATCTTGAAACAGTGACAAATTTAGAATTAGAATTTTTATTGATGTAATAACCATCATATTAGAAGTGCAGTGAATTGTGATTCAATTTCTCTCTATGTCTCTCTGTGTCTTTGTCTCTCTACAATCCCACAACATTTTTCCCATAAGGAGTTTTCTTTGTTCCGTATGTTCTGTTCCTGTTTACCTGTGGAATCCCCCTCTTCTTTTTGGAGATATCTTTGGGACAGTTAACCGGTCAGGGTGGAATCACATGTTGGAGGAAAATTTGTCCTTTATTTGAAGGTACTGCTAGCTCAACTGAACCTTCAATACAATAGAATACAATTTATACAATATTTATGCATGTTGAATTTGTTGTGCATCTACATTACATTATGTTGAAAATTTAGCATTTGTATATTTGCAGATAATGACATATTTTTGTCAATAGGTTTAGGCTACGGCAATCTCATGATTATGCTCTACTGTGTGATGTATTATATCGTCATACTGGCTTGGGCCTTCCTCTACCTGTTCTCCTCTTTCAACACTGAACTCCCCTGGGCCAACTGCAACAACAGCTGGAACACAGGTAAACATATACAGTATGTCATAACATTTGGGAAACTGCATTTTGAAATCCATATTTAATATGAACTTCCTTTCCCTTTACTTTGAAAGGTAATTTCTGTCCAACTTTTTTACAAGAACTAAAAGCGTACAATAAACATTTTGAGATGGAAAGTTGCTTACAGGAGAATTTGGTAAGAGGTCATGGATTTGAGTCTGTCTTATGGCCTTTTTCCCACGGCGCAGCCGAGGGCATCACAAGCCAAATTCAGGTCGGTCAGTCAGTCAGTCAGTCAGGTAACGCTTAGTGAGATGATGCGCTTCGTCAGATGGCCTCTAGGGGGCGTTTTTGTCTGTGAGATGCAGTGTTTCCCATATAGAGGCACAAAATCAAAAGTTAGTCAGTGTGTAGAAATGGATCTAAATCGATCTCTAATGCGCCTGATGTGGCATCAAGTCATGTCTGTAATTTGGAGATGTGCAGACCAGCAGCATTGAACTCAATCCACAGAGTCTCCCGGTGTGAAAACAAAAGTGAAACTTAATATTCCACAGTCAGTAACGAGGATTTGCAGACAGTAACTCGTCTTCGCTGCCCTACAAACTTTAACCGTAGGTGACATCATCGTGTGGTATTTAAGTAACTAGTGGAATTAGGTAATTTTACCTGTCGTAGTGCTTCAGTGCGTAGAACTGAACACATGCACCATGGGTCAGTACAGGATCTGTGCTTGTTTATGCTTACAAACCAAATTAGACCATTTGAGCTAATTGTAGCCTATCAGGACAAATGTTTAACCACCTTGTCTCTTAAGAGGACAGGCATAAAGTGGATCTGTGAAGAAAAACCCTGTAATTCCATCAGCTTTTGAGGATGATCTTCTGTTGCGGTTCTTTTAGTGACCAAATATCAGATGCCATAGACTTTCTGTAGAATCAAAGATAATGGTGGCAACAGATCGCCACAGTGTTAGTTGTTGGAAGGCATAAATGCATACTGCAGCTTTTAGTTACAAAGCTGGCATGAATTGTTCACCAACATGTTAGCAAAATGCCATCCTTACTTGTTATTCTTACTCTCCCACTACAAGAGGACTGCTCTGATTATGGTCAGAATCATTCATCAAATGGCCACATTTTGGGGAATGCAACATCTTCAGTTAAAGAATTCTGGCAGTACGTATTCACAAGAACTCTATGAATGAAGAAATTGTTTTACACAATTGAGAAAGGAAAATGTTCCTAAACTTAAATTTCTGTGTTCAGGAGAAGAATCTTGGGTGTGTCTGGAGGAATCGAGGAGATGGGTAGTATCCGCTGGGACCTGGCTGGGTGTCTTCTACTGAGCTGGATCGTCTGCTACTTCTGTATCTGGAAGGGAGTCAAGTCTTCAGGGAAGGTGAGATCTGTAGATAGATATACTGTATATAGGTAACAGTATATATATCTGAGATATATATTCATTACATATGCTTAACTGTTAAAAAATGCAGTAAGTATTTTATGTCCAAACGTTTCTCATTTTTGCATTTCAGTGATAATCTATGTCCTGACTTGAAGTAAAATTTCACCCCCCTAATATAGTGATTATATATTGGTGGTCCTCTTTCAGGTCGTCTATTTTACGGCTACTTTTCCCTATGTGATGATGATAGTATTGCTGATCCGTGGTCTGACATTACCAGGAGCCATAGATGGCATCAGATTTTACCTCTATCCTGATCCAGGCCGCCTTGCAGATCCTCAGGTGAGGCTAAAGCGTGAATGATGAGTGAGTGAGTCACTCTATATAACACTAATATTTCAGCATCACAAACTGTATTCTTGCTTTCTAAAACAGCAATGTAAGATTACTATTTACAGTTCAAACATTTCTATAATGACCTTTAATCAGTGAATATGTTCTAATTAAGTTAAGTGTAGCCTATTAATGAGTAACAAACCAATACTGGTGATGGCTACAGGGTTGCATGTCAAATCACACGCCATGACACCCACCATCTCAGACTGCTCTGAAAGGGTTCCTCTTGTTAGAAACCAGTAAGACAAGTATTCCTGTAAGTTGAGCTTGGAGAAATCAAGCTGACTGCACCCAAATTGGACATTTTAATTGGGTGGAATTCATATAATATTCAGTAAATTGTTAATGATTCAGATATGAGGAATCCAAATAAATTGTCAGAATCAACCCACAGATCCCCCTAACTCCACGTCAATCCCACCCCAACAGACATATATATATATAACGTCAGTTCTTGTTGTTATATAAGTAGTATGAAGCTGGGCCTTGGAGTATTGCTTCCTCATACATCATATTTGATGTATTCCTAGTGGATATGGGGATGGTTATTTCCCCCTGTATAGATTAATGAGTCATTGAAGTTGTTTGTGTTACGTCGTCTTACAGTATGGTAATGCCCGGTTCTAACCACCAGATGGTGCTATTCATGTTATTCAGTGAAAAAGTGAGAAGAATAAAAATAAATGTTCTCAATGTGAATTTAAAGCTTTACCTAATGATAATGACTTAGACATGTAGACCTAACAGGTAATATTAGAGAATTTGCTTATCAACCGTCAGTGCAACATTTGGTGGAAAATTGAAAGGAAAACAGATTATCATTCAGTAGTCTCAGGATTCATGTGGTTTGCCATTTGTCACTTGGCCTTGAGAATCCTTGAAAGTTTATGGATTTGAGGAAAATAAAATAAAGTCTTAAAAGTATTTGAAAATGAATAGATGGCCTTGAAAGTACTTGATTTTTTGTATATTATAATGTATCACCCAAATTCATTAATACACCTCAGCTCTCTGGACCAGGTGGCTATTTGATATAGGAGCACTTTTAAAATGAATTGGACATTTTATTAGGATTAATACGACATGTTGGACGCAGCTTGTTTCCAGGGATGACAGTGACATTTAACATTTCTATGTAATTCTAGCCACATCTAGACTTATTTCTTTGAGAGATCTTTTTGCTGGTTTCTTGTGTTTGTTAACAGATATCAGTCTTTTTGTTGTACTCTGTAGTAACTTCAACTACAGCAACAGTTGATGCTGCACACCTAGCTAGGCGCTGTGGGACTGGACAGCATCTACCACCAAACCAGAGTAATCATACACGTCATGCAGAAACAATAAAACAACTAAAACCATTTCATTGTTTGTTTTCAGGTGTGGATGGATGCTGGGAGCCAGATATTTTTCTCCTATGTTGTATGCTCAGGTTGTTTAGCATCTTTGGGAAGCTACAACAAATACAACAACAACTGCTACAAGTAAGGAAAATAAATATTTGTCTGTCTCTATTTATCTTTCTGTTGTTCACATGACTTAGTATTAATCTTTTTCAATTACAGAGACACATTTGCCCTCTGCCTGTTGAATAGTTTAACCAGCTTTGTGGCTGGCTTTGCAGTCTTCTCTGTCCTTGGCTTCATGGCGTATGAGTTGGGTGTAGACATCTCAGAAGTGGCTGAATCAGGTTGGGATTGTCCATAATACAATGTTATGGCCCATATGTGCTTTATTTTACTGTGTTGTTTCCTTTACATTCTGTTTTTGTTCAATGATATTAAGTTTTGCTCCTGTTTAATTTCCTGCTTTTTGTTTTGAAAAGTGTATTTGTGTATATTGAAGGGCAATATACCAAGTATCTTTGTGAAGGCTTAGAAGACAGAGTCAGGGGGGAGATTTTGACCTTGACCAGTAGGGGTATATAGTGCCAGAATTAAGTGTCTTAAAGCAGAGGTTCTCAGTTGTTTTTCAGCCAAGGACCCCTTACAAGACAGAGAATATACCGGGGACCCCCTCATTCTGATTTGTGATTTTGGGCTATATAAATAAAAATTGACTTGACATGTATGTCCCTTGGAATAATCTGACGTAGCCTATTTTTTACACTTCTATAGTCTTAGTTATGTGAAAGAACAACACAAGAGAAATGTATTAGAAAGATATTAGATATGTATTCAAAATATTTGCACCATCTCAACACAGAATACCCATAAAACAATCAATCAATTAGCTGCAAGTAACACTGTACAATCAAGATAAAGTGTTTCACTCTTAGTTCATACGTAATGATTGATAAAAGTCTAATCATAAAATAAATGCAGGCTATAACAAACTGAACTGATTGCAAAACATCTGCAACATTGCTACAATCCCAAACCACTACTTTGTTTTGTAACACTCACCATCCGTTGTTGTTGCTGACGGTAGTCCTCGCCCTTCCTCTCAAAAAAAGAGCGGTCTTTTTTTACATAATCTGGATGCTTGGTCTCGAGGTGCCTCTTCAATTTGGCAGGCTTCATCGCCTCATTGGCAAGACACTGCAGGCATATAAGACATTTCGGCCTCCCTTCCACTTCAGTAAATCCATATTGGAGATACTCCTCATCGTATTTCCTTACTTTTGTTTTTTGTTTTTCATTTACTTCATTTGTAGCCGTAATCGGTCGTTTTAAAAATCTGTCCATCTTCATAGCATGCTAGCAGCCGCTGACTGACGTACCAGTTATTGTTGTTTCCACGGTAACGGGTGACGTGCTTGACTTTTAAATTTATAGATTCGTTAGATTAGAACGTAATCTATGAACTATTTTAGATTTAAAAAATTAAATATTATTTGTTGAACTATGAAGCCTTTTGTAAAAAAATAAATAAATAAAAAAAAAACTTTTTTTTATATCATGATAATTTAAATGAATGAATCTGAAAACTTTTCACGGACCCCCTGGCAGAGTGCCACGGACCCCTGGGGGTCCCCGGACCCCACTTTGAGAACCACTGCCTTAAAGGATACGTTTGGCGACTTTGGACCCATATATAATTTGTCTCTTACATACCTGTAATACTTGGACCCGCAGACAATATTGGCTCCCGAGTCAGCTGTCAGTTGAAACGTGGAGCTCCGTTACTAGGCCTCTCACTGCTAACAATGAGTCCAAACCAGGTATGTCAAAATATCTCCAAAAAAGGCATTTGTAGAGTGAGTAAACGGAAAAGTTGCAAAGTACAAAAAATTTGAATGAATGATATCTAATGTCATGACACAATTCTGCCATTATGCACACTTGCACTAATCAGGAAATCCTAGAATTATTTTTCTCTGCCACAGCACAGACTGCTGTGAGGTGAAAGTGCGTTACTGGTGGCGTGATCTAGTTTTACGGAAGGTCAGGTCAGATTGTAAACAGTTGCACATGGAGCCAGGAAAAGTTTGGTAGAAGACTATCCACTGTGCAGACTGTGAAAATAAAGACGGCGGTTGGTCACAATATCGGTTTGACAGACTGGCTTTTTTGGAGATATTTTGACAAACCCCGTTTGGACTGACTGCTTGTTAGCGCATGTTAGCGCACTGCATGAGCTCACCGGTTCAGGTGATAGCTGACTCGGGAGCCAATATTGTCTGCGGATTGTCACTGAATTTATCCTTTAAATACTACACCATCTCTGGGCACAAGCTCAGCAGGTGTTATGTGATTACTCTTGCTCTACTGATTACATGGAATTAGTATACAATGTACAGTATCACCTATAATGACTCTAACATATTTTGGCATCTGTTATGGACCACTTACAGGCCCTGGCCTGGCATTCATTGCCTACCCTCGGGCAGTAGCCATGATGCCTGTTCCCCAACTCTGGGCTACATTCTTCTTCATTATGATTATCTTCCTTGGACTGGACAGTCAGGTAAGGTGTTACCATTAAATTGTGGTAAATAAATGTAGAAAGGATGTAAACTCAAGCAACATTCCCATTGAAGCCCTTCAGTTATTTTTTATTTGAAAAGTAAAAGCACTAATTGTTTACCCACAGTTTGTGTATCTGGAAGGCCTGGTCACATCCATATCAGACATGTATCCATCCTTCTTTTTCACTGGTCATCGACGTAAACTACTTCTGCTGGTCATCTGTGTTGTATGCTCAATTGTTGGCCTGTTGATGGTCACTGAGGTGGGAGTCCATTTTGTTTATCCTGTGTAGTTAAAACTGTTTGGAAATTACCTCTATTTGTAGTCATATCCCTTTGTCTGTAGTTCCCTTTGTCTGTCTGTCTCATGTCTGTATGTTTCTCTATCTCTCTTTGTCATATATGTTTTGCTGTTGGACAGCTTTGCCTGCTGTGGAATGACAAGTGATTTTGCCTGTCCCCATAAGATAAATATACCTCTACAGCTGAGATTTGTTATTTCAAAGGACCTGCCTCTTTTCTCTTTGTTTCTCTCTCTGTCTCTTTTCTGTCTCTCCCTTTCTTTCTCTCTAATGGACTGTAGGGTGGAATATATATATTTCAGCTGTTTGACTACTACGCTAGCAGTGGAATACCGATAATGTTTTTTGCCATTTTGGAGTCTATTTGTGTAGGATGGATATATGGTGAGTTACAGAACGTTATTATTCAAAGACAATTATCATTCATGGCAGTCATTAATTTGCATTAGAAAATATGGATTTAAAAATACAGTATACTCCAAAGCCACCAATAATACTACCTTGATTTGTGCAGCAACTTTCCTATCAATCGAGCTTACGAGGCAGGGCAGGAGTTTTCAAAGAAATTTTGACCTTCAATTATAATGCCCCCATCTGGCCAATCAGTGTATATTTTTAAACACCAGAACACAGTGTCAAGATTTAACACCCCTCCAAGTTTCTTCAAAGTTGGACCAGTGGTGTATCAGTTATGGCCTGGTTTAAAATGTTGACATTTATAGCGCTCCCATCAGGTCAATTCATGTTATTTTTAAACGCCAGAACACAGTGCCAAAATACATCAACCCTTGTCAAAATTGGTGTCTGAGATATTGAAATTTTTTACCTTTGAATATAGTACCCTCATTAGGCCAAACACTGTAATTTGTAAGGAGAGTTGAATGAGTGTAGCAAGTTTCATGTCATTGGGATTTAACTGTGTAGGAGTTATGACCTTTCAAATGTAGAAATGTTTCCCATGAATTATAGCGCCTCCATCAGGTCAATTGGTAAAATGTTTTAAACACCAGAACACAGTGCCAAAATGCGTCATCCCACCAAGTTTTGTCATAATTGGACCAGTGGTACCCAAGGTATCCCATTTGAGTTTAAAATTCTGACCTTCAGCTATAGTGCCCCCATCAGTTCAATCAGTTAGACCAGTGGTGTCTGAGATGTCACCTGACATATCACATTTGACAGATGGACTGACACAGCTCGCTCCATAGACCCATCCATAGATGTGTTACCCCAGTTGTACTAAAAACAAAATAAATGTCTGACTCCCAATGTCCAGCCGAGATTATGGTTCAGCTCTTGTTCTCTTTGATTAAAATTTGAGATTCCTCCATGGTTGTCCTCCAGGCTTTAAGAGATTGCTATTGATGGCTGCATTAGGCCACTGCAGATGCATTTCTTTCATTTCATTTCATTTTGAAGTGTGTAATGGCAGAGTAAATAGTCTATAGTCCAGGCCCTGGAAACATGGTAACCATTGGTAGTCATTTCCACACCAACTCATGAGTCTACGTCATGCTGATGGAAGTAAAATCATTGTTCTAGCTAAACTATTCCAGAGGGATTAATCCAGGCTTAAAGGTCCCATATTATTCAGTTTTCATGATTTTGTTGTCAAATGTACTATGGTTCAGGATGACAATAACATTGTGTTTGATATTATGTTTTGCAAACAAATTAAGTTTAGTTAAAAGTTGAATTCATTTAGTTAAATTGAATAATTTTGAAGACTCACAGGCACAAGAGTCACAATACTGGACCTTGACTGGCTGACAACAGCAGCTCCTCTAATTCAAATCTAAACCTGCTGAGTGGAGGCTTTCCAGTGTGTCAGTTCAAATGCTGCAAATGGGGCTGATTGGAAGGATTTCAATAATTATTTAGTGAGGGGAGCCAATCAAAACAAAGTCCAGTTGTAGTACGTTAGTCTGAAATGGTGGATTTTGAAAAAAATTGCCTAAATTTAAATGTGACTGCTCAAACAAAATCAACCAATCAATTTTAACAATGTCTTTTTTAAACATTTTTGATTATTTGAATTTAAAAATGTTAAACCTGTTAAACAAAGAGATTGCCTCATTATTGTTTTAATCAGAACATTGAACATACATTGCCAGGAAACATTTAAATAGATATTTGACCATGGGACTCACCCCGTTGCCTGCTGAAATATGCCCAAATATTGCCTAGAATATCACCTTCCTTACATTCAAATATAGATTATTGAATACACAGCACAGGACTTCATGCTTTGAAGGCTGATATGGCTAATATGAATGTCTGTCTCCAAGGTGCTGATCGTTATTATGATAAAATTATGGACATGATTGGTTACCGCCCGTGGCCTTATATGAAATGTTGTTGGAAGTACATCACACCTTCTGTCTGCACTGTAAGTAAATGTATTGTGTATTATTGTTTCTGTAAGCCTCTGAAGGTCTACATTCAGCTTTATCAAAATACTGTATGCCAAAACTATTCAAAGAAAAAATGAATGTGTTATGGGTCTGTATGCATGTATGTGAGTATGGATACATGAATGTACAAACGTGAATGTACGCATACATACAGACCCATAATTATAATTCATTTTTCTTTGCATGTTTTATTTTTATCCCATTACGAAGTCAAAAAATATGCCGTTCAATTTACATTCTCTGCCTCTTCTACCTCTTCTTTTTTGACAGGGCATATTACTTTTCTCTCTGGTCAAGTTCACCCCTCTGAAATACAACAACACCTATCAATACCCCTGGTGGGGCAACGCCATTGGGATATGTCTTGCTCTCTCTTCGGCTCTCCTGGTTCCTCTGTGGTTTCTCTACAGTATCACTGTAACCTCAGGAACACTGAGACAGGTACTCTATGTATTATGCAAATTACACACATTAGCTATTAGTGCATCTGTGGTGGCCCAACGTACCCTGTTCAGTACAAAGATTTACTTGAGTTGTGAGCTAGTGCTACTGATTAGATTAACATTCAACTTTCAAAAAGTGCTCAGGGACAAACAGGGACTTTTTGTCAACATAACAACAATCCTTCTTTGTTATTTGATTGTAATGATTTTATTAGGTCATCATTAAACTGTGCAATGGCTGTGGTAGTAACCTTAATTGGCCAGTTGATGGCCCTCATGTAACATCATTCCTAAGATGCTACATTGTTTGACATACATTGTTATAAAAAGACATAATATATCAACAGAGACAGCCCCTAATACAGTAATCACTCAATTTAAAACTATCATTCAACACATAAAACTAGCCAGCTTATGACCTGCAACCTTACAATAATCTTGTATATCAGCTAACTTTAACACAACAACTCAAATACACTCGATAATTATAGTAGTTGAGTCCTGTGTAACTAATTGATTTGATGGACAGGATATCTAGTGGTCTGTGAAAAAGCTGTGCCTTTCAATAACTAGAAAAATTGTAATAACCACACACAACCTTGCCAATATACAAAACTTAATATAGGCCAAACTCATTAAAAGAATGTGCTCAGTAGAGCACAGACCTCCGCCATGTCTGACAATACCTCTTCAGAGACATTACAAAAACCATAAGAAGGCATGGCCCAGTGGTTCTTCCCTGCACATCCTTTTGTCAAAGTTGGAATATGTGAATCTGTTCTGAAGTTATGCACCTTTTGGTGATATGCCACCCCTACCTCCATGCCCCCTTTTGGCCAATCGACATGTAAAGTTAATCAGTTCTTCCTTGGCCCATAACCAACCTTCATACCAAGTTTTTGTGCAAATCTGTGACCAATGTTTTGAGATATCCTGCTAACGGACGGACGGACAAACACACAGACGCAGGTGAAAACATTACCTCCTTGGCGGAGGCAATAAGCTGGCCCCCATCCCACCAAAGCTGGTGGACTACCACCAAATTTACAATCAACTCATACAATAAATAACTATATTATATCTTTATCATGGAAGCCTTAAAGAGAAATGAGAGAGTGTGAAATGTATTAGAAAATACACAATCTCGAAGTAAAACATTGAGAAACAACACAGAATTTTAAATGAAATAGCCTATGTAACGGTATGCTTTTCAAAACCATCACCAATTAATAAAACCTCATCAAATCTTCTCACCTAAATGCACAATGTCAGTTATTAAAAAATGTATGAGTTAATGAAGATTGACTCAGGCAACAACTCATGCACACTTTATTGTCACACATACACACTTTGTGTTAAACAAAGTGTGTATGTGTGTTAAACACACATGTATTTTACATTTCAATTGCAATATAATAAATTAGATTATCGATACATTTTTTGTTTTTCTCTATGCCCAATTTATTAATCTCACTCACTCATTAGTCATGATGTTATCCAAGACTGTAAACAAAGGACTTGTAACATCCACTGAAATTGTATTCTTTACCCTTACACTGCTGTAGTGATCAAATTGGCACGAGTGTTTCAGTTCAGGTTTTCAATGGGGTCCTATTGTCTTTTACTTTATGCAGTCTGCTCTACTTCTAACCCACCTGTTACAGTGAATTTAGTATGAGAGTGAATTCAGTGGTTAATGTTGGGTTATGTTTTCCTCCCCTCTTCCAGAGACTGAAAACATTATGCACTCCAGCAAGAGACCTGCTCAATGCATCACCAAAGAGGATTCTTGACCCCGAAACACCCCATTCTGTTACAGAGCTGTGTACTTTGACCACGGCTGAAAACCCTATTCCAGTTCTGAGGGGGATTACTTTTAATGAAGACATCAACACTGAGACGCTGTAAGTCAAATGTTGGTGCACTGGTGGTGATTTGTGGTTAGTGTTGGGGATTGAACAATTTGGCACTCTGTGCACTCTGTGGGCCCTCTGTGTACAGAGGGTGAGAAGCCAGAGAAGACCATGAGTGCTCTGGAACATAATGACCAAATTGTTTAATTGTATTATTATTATTATTAATTATAGTACACACAGTATGATAATGAATACAGATCATAATGGGGATTTATGTTTCTCTCCCTCCTCACAGAGAGTGAGAGTGTTATGCACTCCAGCAGAAGACCTGGTCAGTGAATCACCAAAGAGGAACCTCAGTCCTGAAAACATCTGTCATTCACAGAGCTGTGTGCTTTAAACATGACTGTAAAGCCAGTTTTGATGGGGCAGTGCTTGAATGAATACATCAACACTGAGATGCCACAACACAGATCATATTATGTGAATGCGGCACAGAATTACAAAGTCCTACAGAAATGACTCTTCATCTTTGTTTTATACATTTTTTGTGTTGTTTTTGTGTTTTGTGTGTTGTTTGTGTTGTCAGCTCTCTCTTTACCACCACGGTTCGATACAATGCGAGCATTACTGTAGCTGTTGCACCTAACCGGACAATGTCATTTTTGCTTTATTCAGCCACCGCTTCATATAGCTTCATTCACCACCTGCTGCTAGCATCCTTTATGCATACACCGTTTTCCCCTCATGGCTCACCTTCAGACGGTTCACACTATAGACAAGAAGGGCAAGAACACAACTACGTTAGTTCCTTTTTTAGCCGCTTTTTATTCTTTTTTTTCTACCTTAGAGAAGACTGGTCATTATGTGGTCATGACAGCTCCGACGTAGCTAATTAGCCACTTGTCCATTCACCCACCGCCACCTGCTAGCTACATTGAACTAACACTCCTAAACTACCTCAGCTCACATGGCTGACAATAACTTTAAGAAGTGTTTCAGTGTTTAAGAAATGTATTCCTAAGCTTCCCTTCATCTCCAAAATACTGGAGGAAGTAGTAGCTGAGCAGATTCTAGAGGTGACTGAAGGACACAACATTTTTGGTTTCGACCAAAAACAGTACTGTGACTGCCCTGCTTAGAGTTACTAATGACATCCTCATGTGTGCTGATAACAGTGATTATTCCATCTTAGTGCTTCTCGACTTAAGCGCTGCCTTCACCACTATTGATCATGCCACCCTCACTGATAGGCTCGCTATACATGCTTCCTTTGGGCCAGATTTTCAATAGTTTTGGTTGTATCTCATATCATTGTTGCACTGATGATACTCAGTTAATTCAATCTATTCACTCTCCATGACTGGCTCCTAACATTAACACCGCTAAAAATCTGGCTGTTGTTTTTGACCAGTGCATGAATTTTGAACAACATATCAACAAGCTGGTTCAATCCTGTTTTCTCCCAATAAGAAACATTGTAAAAATTAGATAAGTGCTATCTGTCAAAGATCTGGAATGTCTAATTCATGTTTTCATTTTCTCATGTTTAGATTACTGCAATAAATACTGTTCTCTTGCCTTGGCCAGGCAGCCTTGGCTTGGCTTCAACTGGTCCAGAATGCAGCAGCCAGGCTTTTATCTATAGGACTAACTGTAGGGCCCACATTACTCCAATTCTCGCCTCGCTGCACTGGCTGCCTGTCAAGTTTAGAATTGATTTTCAGATTCTTTTAATCACTTACAAGGCCATGAATGACCTGGCCCCTGATTCTATTTGTCAGCTGCTGATCTGTGAGCTATTAGATCAGCTGAGTCTGTTGACTCTTTTAAGCAGCTCCTAAAAACCCACTTTTATATGCTGGCCTTTTTGTGAAAAGTGGTTGTATGGGTTTCTTCTTTTTATTGGGTTATGATTTGTGTGTATGTATGATTTTATGTGGGTATTTTTATAGGTTTGGCCTCTATCATAACAGGATTTGTAAATGTTTGATGTTGCATGTGTTTTACTTTATTGTGTATGATTGTGTTATTTTCAGATGGCTTTTAAGGGATTGTCTCTTCTTAAAGTTCTTTGTTACCATGTGTCCTTTTATGTCTTTCATGTCTTTTGTTTTTATTCTCTCTTTGTGAAGTGCTTTGTAAACTGTGTGTTTTAAAAAGTTGCTATAAATAAAGTTTTACTTACTGACAATAACGCAAATTGCATTCTGTGACAATGGTTGGTAACGGTTGCCAACCTTATGTTTGCTGACGTGGGGACCCCAGAGGAAGCATGGGAAAGGTGTGCAGTGAGATCAAGCAAGACCATGTCTCAATCTGTCTCTGGTGGGTGGATTGGGGCCAGAAAAGATGATCTTCTTACCTGTTCAGTAATTAAGTGATGAGTGATTTACATGTCTTCCTTTAGTGCCTGAGACTGTTTGGGAGTCATTTGTGCAGGTGGATGCAGGGAGTGGGGGTGGAGTTGGTGGTGAGAGGGTGAGGGAGACCCCTGCTGGGAGGAGGAGAGCTTTGTCTGGCGGTGGTGGTGGTTCCTGGGTTGGAAGTGTGGTGGAAAAAGTTAAGAGTTAAAATTGGATAGAAGTTATTAAAAGTTAAGGACATCCTCCTGCATGACCTGGATTAGCAATTTGATCTTCTCAGCACTGGTATTTTCCGAGGGGAGGTCTTCTGAGGAGATCAGGTCCTGTTAATTATTACTTTAGCACCTCCGTAAATATTATCCCAAACAGAACAGCCATGGCAATATTTTTTTCCACGCTAACCCAGTACAATATAAGTAGTAATCTGCCATTTTCCAGAGGACATTCCTCGGAATTTCTGGAGCACCACCTCAGTATCGGTGTCACGGTAAATGTCAGATTCTTATTTTTGACTTGTTTATTTAAAGCAGGTTTACATAGGCTACAAACTATGATGGATGTCACACAGGCGTATTTGTGGTAATTCTCCGTATTGGCACTGCTAGTATTAGCCTATTTTTAAAATTTTTTTTTTTTTTTTCCCACACATTACTGTTTATCCCGTTATCTCGACATTACAAATGAATTGTCATGTGATATCACAATATTTTCTCGAGATTACGTTTTATCTCGTTATCTTGAGATAACAAAATTGGTGTTCTCGAGCTCCCCACTTAAATATCCTGATGTCTCCAGATGAAAAAAACATTTTGTAGTATATGTATATAGCCTACCTCACTTCAATATCACATTCCTGTTCGGGAATTTTCTTGACATAAATTATAGACTAGCCTGTAATTAGTTTCACTTTCAGCAAGTACTACGTGAATTTAGTAGCTACAGTTTGGCTTGCTTATGGGCTATATCTGGTTAATGGTTATTATATCTGTTCACATCAGGTTAAATTCAGTCAGGTCAGCACGGTCTTTTCTCTCTTGGCTTTGAGGGAAAGGGTTATCTTGATGGAGAGAACATTACGCCAAAACTCCATTCAAAAATCTGGCAGATTAATGTTGCCTTGCTCATAGGCAAAGGGACATATCATTTAGGCTAACACTTCGTACGAATGGTTATGACCTATCCATTCGGCATTCATCCAGTCCACATTTCCCTAGTTGAGTAGCCTAATGAAAGTGAGAATAACACAATTCTGAATAATAATGGAACTTCATTCTAAAATGTAACTACAGAGCAAATTGGATAGTTCTCTAGAAAACTAGAGCCAGCAGCTTTGTCTCTCCTCAGTAGACCTATTGCTTATTCTGAATGTGGTGGTGTGTCTGCACCAAGGAGGTTCTATATTAACTGCACTCTGCAGCTTGGTAGGCGACTGTTGCCAGGTGACGGAGTCGCGAGTGGGAGAGTCGGGCCGAGATTTAAAAATGGCTTCTTCCTCTTCTTCAAGCCTCCCGTCAAAGTAGAGAGAGAGGGAGACTGAGGGAGAGATTGTGAGATATTGCCCTGAATATGAAGCCGAATAAGCGTGGCTTGTCAGCGTTGGAGAGGATGAAAACTAGTATTGAAACTGAGCCAGCCCATTTTACAGGTTCATCACTTGAGGATAGCAGGAAGAGGGCTGGTCTAAAATCTCAGTTTAGATTCAGTAGACCTCAGTTGAGGTTTGAACTATTTTCATGAACACAGTTTTGTAAGTCCTAATTACAAATCACATGAAAGTTATTTCAGTTCACTAAGAAAAAAACAAACATGACAGACGTGAATCATTATAGACCTAATTCAACAGCAATTCAATTAATATGAAAGCAGAAAGGAGACAATTACATATATATTAATTACAATATATGAACATGTAATTTTCATTTGGAGGCAGTCCAGTCAGTAACAGAAACTAACACTCTTATTTGGCGATGTAATTTCTGAACATGGCCCTCCAACTCTGAGTTAGACCATCATGAGGAATCTATGGCAACTAGTAGGCTATCGTTTCATTAGCAATAGAAAACTTGTTTAAAACCAAATGAATGAGACATTGTTCATATTTTTAGTGCAGTGATTGATTTAGATCTTTATTGTATTCAGCCATTCATGTATGTTATTGGCTGATACTTTTTCTATTTAACAATGAATAAAATACAGCTCGACACCAATTTCACTTTGGCCAACAGAGCTGAAGTTTACAAATGTTATATCCATATTGTTAAATGACAAATCCACCCTAAAACAGAATTCATATAATGCTATTCATATAATGCTATTGCTATCCTATGGATTTGTGAACATTAATACTGTAATAAACTTTAGCTGTTGAAGATTTTAAGATAGCATAAAGCTGCCACCACCTTTGTTAACCCGGTCTGGTCCGGTGTCAGAGGCAAGAGAATATTCACCACACAGACAGATATATGGTACAAAAAATAGCCTTTATTGAAGATACGAATTCATTAAAACTACAGCTAGACAACCCAAAGCAAAAAGCCCCCACAGAGGTCGACCCCTAATAGGCACAGGCGGCCACCCTACGACCCTACAACACACAGCACTGCAAGTGAATTAGGATAAACTTGGCACACACCCTGGCAGAAACACTGCACACAGTACCAAACGCACAGCAACCCATACACTGCACACTAATGAAACACGGCATCAAAATGCACATCAATCAATAAGGACCACTCCAAACTGTAGGCAGGTCAGAACCATTTCTACCAATAGGGGGAGGCAGAGGGCCCCCTTAGCCACCAGCGTTGCCTCTTAATGGGCCCCTGGCAGGGTGTCAAATCACTAAAATCTATTTTTACAATAAATCATATAGACCAAGACAAAAACAACTCTTAACAAGACAATATATAAACACTTATCTCGCCCCGTCTGGCGATAAGACCCCCCCGTGGGGCGCGAACATGGAGCCTCCCGTAGAACCAGGAAGCGCCCACAGAAACACTCGCTGCAGCCGGGATGCCAAGACAGTGACGGCAGACGACCTGCTTGAGACGGCGTGACGGCGTGAGGTGATGTGTGGAGTCACGATGATAACAGCCCCGTGAAGCACAGGCAAAGGCACATACTAGTCCCCGGTCCCTCTCTACCTAAAGGAGGTGTCCAGCCTCCCCTCCTAACACAGGAACGGATCCCCTGCTTGGCTGTCTTCACTGTCGGCAACACTAAAAGTTGCGAACAGCACCCTCCCGCCACAGTGCCACAGCCACGGACAAAAGCAATTCAGTCTCTCTCACGCGCTGTCCGGCCGTTCAATGCCCCTCTTATTCCAGCGTGATCCTCCCCACCCCCCTGACACAGGTGAGAGTCATCAGTCATCAATTCTCCCAGATACGCGGGAATTCTTCCCTACGAGTGTCCACAGGGAGATCGAGACCCTCCCCCACATTTCCTCACTACAATACGTAGTCGTGAACTCGAGAAACATCTTGTGATGATGCTATTATTAAATCCTGATCTCTAATAACGTAGAAGAGTAGAGAAAGTAGAGAGTAGAGAAAGTAGTAGAGAAAAGTAGAGGAGTAGAAAAATAAATGACTAAGGCATTTCTCTGCTTCCATAGGAATCAATATGTGGCGATGCGCAGGATGTGTGATGTTTCAGGAGACTATGGTCCTCTGTAATATGTATGTATACAATACACAGTTAGTGGGGCCACGTCATGGTAATTATTAATGTTATCTTGCTTCATATCAATTTTGAACACAGACATTAAAATAAAAATACATTTCATTTAGGCTAATTGTTAGGCTAGGATAGTGCCACAATCAATAGGTGCAGTTGTGTGGCATTATCTACAGCTATAAAAGAGCTAGCCTACATGTTGGTGAAGTACTCCTGAAAAATGCATACAGGATTACTGAATAGACAGGTAGAGACCCTAGAATCCCTACCTAGAACAAATAAAAGAACAGATAAAAAAGGAATCTGGCTAATGCCCAAAGCCTTTATGTTCTGCAGAAGGGAATTTCATGCACATGCTTTGGTACTGTGCTTCAATTAATGAACTTTAGAAATATGTGACAGATATTTTACAGAGAATATTAAGAATAGGCCTTTCAAAATGCCCTCTCCTTTTATTTTTTGGTATTAGCCCAGGTGCTCATCTGTCTTTTCAGGATAAACGTATTGTTTTGGCCGCATCAACGGGTGCTAAAAAAAACTATCCTTAAAAGCTTGTTTGATCCTACAATTTCACTGAACAAAACATGGCTATTTCTTTTTAATAAAAATGGTGAAAGTAGCCGCACACTCGTAGCTCCGATGCAATAATTTAATTTACTGAGACATTAACAAAACCGACGTTTCAGCAGCTAGGCTGCCTTCATCAGGGTTGATCTACCAATTTTTTAAATTTAATTTAATTTTTTTATTTCTTTTGAATGAAATTTGCTTAATGGAAAGATCAACAGCTAAAGTCAATGGGGTCAGATGCTCTCAATTTCACACAGACGTTATTGTCTTCCTAATATTCTCCGGTGTTGGGATGGAGCAAACAAAGTTGTTTTTTTTTGTTCTCTGATATTGTAATAACATTTTTTCGATGTTTCACTGATTATATATTCTCAATCGGAATGTATCAGCAGAAGGCCTGAGGATATATTGGTACCGGCCCTATGCGCATATGGATGTGTATGCATGTGTCTTATATTTCGTCTTAATAATTATACTCCTTTTTCTTTTAGTATTAGTATCATTATTATCATATGTGTTTATATGTGTATGTATGTATATGTGTACGTGTGTGTATGTATGTACAGTATATGTATATATGTTTTTTTTTCTTTCTTATTATTTTTTTATTTCAATCTATCTTTTTTAGTGTACCTGTTTACTTTTTAGTGTATCTGTTTACTTCCCCCCTCCCCCTTCTCTTCCTACCCCCGCCCATCATGTACTGTAGTGCTGTATCTTCACATTAATGTTTTGTAGATTATATACTCCTTTTTGAAATGCAATAATAAAAAAACAAGCACAAAAAAAAGAAAAAACAAAGAACAGATAAAAAAGAACTATACTTCTCATCACTCACTCCATTACTGTTTTAATACAACATCTCAACAGTTGACCCAATGGAGCCAGCAAGCAAGCCAGAGATGAAGTTGATGAAAGATGACAATGATCAAGATCATCCACCATCAGAGCCTCAGATGAGAGGCCAGTGGGCCAACAAAAAGGAATTCATTTTAGCAGTAGTTGGAGATATCATTGGTCTCGGCAATGTTTGGAGATTTCCCTATCTGTGCTTCAAAAATGGAGGAGGTGAGAGCACGATTTTAAGGCATAAAAAATTATAGGCTGCACAGAACAGGCTGCATGAATTATATCTTGGAACAGCCAGTCACAAACGTCCCTAAATTTAGATAACCATCAATCATATCAGTCATATTACATGTGCACTAAATGCTGCTTTAATTTTTAATTCTTCTTCCCATAAGGAGTTTTCCTTGTCCCCTATGTTCTGTTCCTGTTTACCTGTGGAATCCCCCTCTTCTTTTTGGAGATATCTTTGGGACAGTTAACCGGTCAGGGTGGAATCACATGTTGGAGGAAAATTTGTCCTTTATTTGAAGGTACTGCTAGCTCAACTGAACCTTCAATACAATAGAATACAATATATGCAATACTTGCATGCGGTAAATCTCTAGTGTGTATACCTGATATCATTTAGCATCTACGTATATTTGCAGATAATGACATATTGTTGTCAATAGGTTTAGGCTACGGCAATCTCATGATTATGCTCTACACTGTGATGTATTATATCGTCATACTGGCTTGGGCCTTCCTCTACCTGTTCTCCTCTTTCAACACTGAACTCCCCTGGGCCAACTGCAACAACAGCTGGAACACAGGTAAACATATACAGTATGTTGTTACTGTGTTACTATTCCTAAAATTTGGGAAGCTGCATTTTGAAATTCATATTTGATATGCACTTAATTTCCTTTCCCTTTAGTTTGAAAGGTAATTTTTGAGTCTGTTTTTTTATCCTTACAAACCAAATGAGACCATTTGAGCTAATCGTATCAGAACAAATGTTTAACTGCCTTGTCTCTTAAAGGAATAGTTCACCCAAAAATGACAATTCAGTCATTATCTACTCACCCCCATGCGAGTTGAAACTCTGGTGAAGTTTGTTAGTCCAGTGGTTCTCAAAGTGGGGTCCGGGGACCCCCAGGGGTCCTTGAGGGGGTTCCAGGGGGTCCCCAGCAAAAAGGGGAATCATTTATTTTCACTATAATTCCATCCATAAGTAACACAATGACAGAATGTATGACTATTTTGGTCATGGGTTTCATACACTTTCTGTAATAAAACATCTAAAAGCAAAAATCTTATCAGATGGGGGACCCTGGGACAAAATCTTATCAAATGGAGGTCCGTGGTCTAATTTGTGTCAGTTTAGGGATCCTTGATGTGAAAAAGTTTGAGAACCACTGTGTTAGTCCATAAATGCATTCCGGAGCTTTCCAGCACAACTTCGTAGCAGCGTTCTCCAAAAAAAACTGAAGTCATTAGGAGTGTAAACAAGGAAGTGGAGGAGATTCACTGCACACGCAAAACATTTTTCTAACGTTTTTCGGCTGTAGTGAAGATTTGCTCTAAATAATGGCGTCAATATTGGTCTTTTCCACTCACTGTGCGATTGTTGGCTTCAGGAGACTTGGATTATGCTTCAAGAGCTGTATGGAGTCATTTTATGGATATTTTCTGTTCTTTTTCTGCTCTTTTTGGAACTCTAAAGATCAGTCCCTAACTACCTAACTACCAGAGTTTCAACTCGCATAGATAATGACTGAATTGTCATTTTTTGGGTGAACTATTCCTTTCATCATCTTTTCACCAGCATGTTAGCAAAATGCCATCCTTACTTGTTATTCTTACTCTCCCACTACAAGAGGACTGCTCTGATTATGGTCAGAATCATTCATCAAATGGCCACATTTTGGGGAATGCAACATCTTCAGCTAAAGAATTCTGGCAGTACGTATTTACAAGAACTCTATAAATGAAGAAATTGTTTTACACAATTGAGAAAGGAAAATGTTCCTAAACAGACATTTCTGCGTTCAGGAGAAGAATCTTGGGTGTGTCTGGAGGAATTGAGGAGATGGGTAGTATCCGCTGGGACCTGGCTGGGTGTCTTCTACTGAGCTGGATCGTCTGCTACTTCTGTATCTGGAAGGGAGTCAAGTCTTCAGGGAAGGTGAGCTCATACCTTGCCTACTTGTAATTGCCAACTTGGTTGTAATTTAACTCCGTACAAGTTTGGTTGCAATATGATCCTATCACCATTACACTTGATCATTACACTAACTTGTACATTTGATTTCATCTTAATCAAGCTTTGTTGTAAATTATATATAATTGCATATAACTTTTATATCTAAATACTTGTATATCTGTTATACATGTGTTTGAATAAATATATATATATATATATAAATATATAATTTATATATACATTCATTCATTTCTTAAAATGACAGTTCTGGTCCTCCATAAGTTTCAGCTACATAAATATAATTGCAAATGTAATATAAATATAATTATATACAGATATTTATTACATATATTATATTTAAACTGTTACAAAAAGCAATAAGTATTGTAGTATTGTCTTGAAGTAAAATTTGACCATTATATATTGTTGGTCCTCTCTCAGGTCGTCTATTTCACGGCTACTTTTCCCTATGTGATGATAATAGCATTGCTGATCCGTGGTCTGACATTACCAGGAGCTACAGATGGCATTCGATTTTACCTCTATCCTGATCCAGGCCGCCTTGCAGATCCTCAGGTGAGGCTAAAGCATGAGTGATATCAAGACAGGTGTTTTGCCTTTGGCAATGTCAAATGCTTTGCCATCAGAAATGTTGACGCCTCCAAGTAGAGATGGTTGATCCATTATTACAGACACACAACTATTCGCTCTTGCTCCCATCCCGTCTTTCAAAATTGTGCACTAGGCACAAACCTGCTGGAAAGAGCAATTTATCATCAGCTTCCCTCTACGTTCAATAGCTTCTTCAGAAGAAGTCAGGAAAATCATAGTTACAGTACAAGATGTAAGAGACAACTTTTGTTGCCTCTTACTCAAACATCCATGTCTCAGTTTAGTCTTCATTTTAGAGGAGCCAAAGTTTTCAATCAACTCCCCCCTCATTTCTTTGATCTCACACCCAATCTGTTTAAAAAAGCTGTCAAACAGTATTTATTTCACAATCATCATGTTTATTGAGGTGATCATACTGCTGTCTCTTTTTTGGTATAATTAATTACTTTATGTTAACTAATCCTTTCCTTTTTCTTTGTTGTTTTCTCTCTTTATTCCTTTGCTTTTCCTTTTCTTTTTGGTTTCTTTTAATATTCTTTTACTTATTTTCTACTTTCCCCCCTATTTATTTAACAGTATTACTTTACCTATTGATTTGTTTATATTGTTTTGTTCTTTCTAAACTCTTTTTTGGGTTTCATTACACTATATTGTAATTATGTGGGAGATACTCCATAAGCCCCTCTGGGTTTCTTTGGTCTTCCTTGCACATGCTCTTTATGATGTTGGTATACATTATGGATATTTTGTTTGAATTACTCTTTTGTGCTAAATAAAAAATATTTAAAAAAAAAGAAAAAAGAGTGTGTTTACACACTCTTTAAAGCTCTATGTGATAACTTGGAACTTGGCACGTCAGCGGCTACTCTGGTCAGAATTTGCAATTTCACTCAATTTCAGTCAATTTTACTGCTGCTGCACTTTTAATGACATCAGACAACAAACAAGCGTGTGCTTATTGATCACGTAAACACTCACTGTAGGGTGCTTGTGATATAACTGTTTGTACACATAAACACTCACAATACTGTATGATGCTTGGGATAAAACGCTGTGTCCGCCATTGTAGAATACAACTCACAAAAGCCAGCGGGATGGGTTAGGGTTAGCTACAATGCTAATGCAGCCGTGGTAGTTGGTGTTAGCGTTAAAGACGAGATGAAATGAAAAATGCCTTTTTAACCCTTTTAGATCACATCCCCGGTCATACTGTGCACCTATTTAACAATATATGCCAAAAAAAATACCAAAAATCAATTTCATTGTATTCTTATATCAAAATTCAATCATGTTTTCTTCCTGTAAAACAAAATATGCCGTGTGCTTACGTAAGCATGCCCGTAACTAATTTCAACCAATAATATCATAACATCCACCCATCAATCAATCTTCAACTTTTAGCGCACAGAGCTAAGAGGCTAAGATTCATTAGTTAGCTAGCTAGCAACAGCACGGTACTTCGGTGTGTCTTCGGGTGTTATGACACACCCACTTTTCAACGTTCAAATCAAATTCCTCCCAACGTTATGTCCCGCCTGTCTTTCCTGTTTCACTCGGAAATACGTCACGATACGGAAGTTAGATACTCTCGAAATGCCGTTTCATCTCGACTTTAACGTCTACTATGAGGAATTTTAGGAAAACATTTTTTAGATGTTAGCTAACATATTCAGCAATGGCATAACTGTTATTTACATGCTACTTATTGTTGCTATTGGTTAGCTACTCAAGATAGCTGCATAGCTGAAGGTCTGCCAGAAAAGTCTGTTGGGGGAGGGTGTCATGGGTGTAGGAGGGTACTGGAGTAGTAGGAGGGCCTTCAAACAACAACAAAGACAGCATTGGTTCGCTCCTGTGTTTTTGAATGCAAAAATTTCCTGCGCGCGTGCACCATGATGTGTTTACTTTGTTTCACTCACTAACATTTAGCAACCCCTTCTGTTATAGTAGTCATATTATGCTTCAGTAAAGCAGAAACATTACACATTAAACCATTAACTAATCATCCCTATGTCAGTGGAAACTCCATTTAAAGCTACACTAAGTGATTTTCCGACCACTAGAGGGTGACAGAAACCACAACACATTTGTAAACACACACAGCAAAACTACTGAGGCTAATGGCTAAAATAAACGTATATACGGAGAAATGTCGCCGGTTACCAGTCTCGCTTTGCCAGATTTTTCTCCCGCTGAAGGTTACATGTCCCACAATGACAAGTGAAGAGGTAGGTCGCAAGTTTACTACTTGAACAAGTTTACTCGCTCGCTTCATCGATTCTGCCATTATGAGACTTTTTTGAGAGTTGTTTGAGAGCGCCGCTTTCAAACAGCGAGGGAGGACTGTGGTCAAGCCAGCCTCCACTTCGAAAAACACGGTCAAACTAGCCCCCACGTTGTTTTGCGGTACGCGTATATACTAGGCATTGAGGTAAGAGCGTGTAAGAACTGATTTCAAAATAAAAGCAACGTTCCGGTGAACGTGATAGGACATGAACGTGCTTTCACATACATTCAACAATTCAGTCAGTCTGTCTGTCAATAATGAATGAATACATAAATACATAAATAAATAAATAAATAAATAACATACATACATACATACATAAATACATAAATACATAAATACATAAATAAATAAAACAAAATTAATAATTATTAAATAATAAATAAAATGAATAATAATAATTTAAAAAAACTACCGCCTGCAAACTGCATTCCAGAGAAAAATTGAGGCTTTGAAAATCGAGGCTTTCTCATTTCAATTGTGTGAATAATTAGTCAAACTTAATAATAAAGAATAAATTTCCAAAGACCAATCTGACTTCAAAATGACAGTACACCACCTCAGAGTGTCATTGAGAAACTTTCTGTTTCCACAGACCAATTTCACTTCAGAATGATAGCAGACCACCTCAGGGTGTCACTCAGACCATCTCAGGACATTCTGATGTGGAATTTCAAAATTAAAGCCCTCTAAAATGTCATATATAAACTGTGTTCCCTCTAAATTCAGATTAGAATTAAAAGGAAACTTCCTGTTTCCACAGACCAATTTCACTTCAGAATGATAGCAGACCACATCAGACTGTCACTCAGACCATCTCAGGACAGTCTGATGTGGAATTTCAAAATGAAAGCCCTCTAAAATGTCATAAATGAGATACCATATTTCCTCTAATATTGGCCTGGGCCTTTATTTACCTCAACTGCAGAGGGTACCAGGCCTTTATTGGAAGCAGGCTTATATTAGAGACAGGCCTTTATTTCTAATTCCCTCTGATAAGTATATTTGCTCATATTTTAGTACGAAGCCTCCTTGTTTTCTGATCTGCTTCTGTTGGGGTACGTTAGGTAGACGTTTTTTGTTACTACAATGCATTACGATAATTATGGTAATCGACGACGGCATGCTCCAGAGTCTTCCGCTGGCCGAGCCATCTTGTGGCACTTGTACGTTACTACAAACTACAGTTACAAACAGGCACCAGGAGTTTACCGGTATCCAACGTTGTTTGCATGTAAGCTGAAGCTAACTGAAGCTAACTGAATCTGGGCGCCGATGTGTTCCCGGTGATCCGGCCGAGATTTCGGCGGGGGTCCGGGGCTTGGATCGGGAGGATCAATGCGGGCCGTGGGCGCGGTGGAGAGGACAGCGGCGGAGAGAGGAGACGGACACGGTCCAGCCATATACTAGGTCTTTGTTTTTTCACTCTGAGGTGGTCACAGACCATGTATGTATGTATGTATGTATGTAATTTATTTTTTTATTTATTTATTCATTCTTTATTGACAGACAGACTGACTGATTGGTTGAATGTATGTGAAATCACATTCACGTCCTATCACGTTCACCGGAACGTTGCTTTTATTTTGAAATCAGTTCTTACACGCTCTTACCGTAATGCCTAGTATATACGCGTACCGCAAAACAACATGGGGGCTAGTTTGTAGGGGTGGGCGATACCGCAAAATTTGGTTTCGATCCGATACCAAGTAATTCAGGGCCAGAATCGCCGATATCGATACCGATACCGAAAAAATTGGCTTCATTCATTTATGTATAAATAAATAAAATGAATAAAGCCACTGGCTTCATTCATAAATGAATGGCTTCATTCATAAATGAATGACACCAAAATAGTCAATGATTTGCGAATTAGCACTAATGCCAACAGGGTCTCAGTTCTGGTTCTTTTGGACTTGAGTGCAGCATTTGACACCATCGACCACAATATTCTCATAGATCGTCTCGAGAACTGGGTTGGTCTCTCTGAATGTGTCCTAAACTGGTTCAGAACATACATTTCAGGGAGGAAATTTTTCATCTGTCTTGGAGATCATGTATCAGAGAAACATGATCTAACTTCTGGTGTTGCACAAGGAAGCTGTCTTGGTCCCCTGCTTTTCTCACTATACATGCTTCCATTAGGTGATATTATCAGAGAACATAATGTCAATTTCCATAGCTATGGTGATGATACACAACTATACATTTCTGTAGAGCCAAATCATGCAGATGCCTTAAGCTCCCTCACTACTTGTCTATTGGCTATCAATGATTGGATGAACACAAATTTCTTAAAACTGAATGAAGATAAGACAGAAATACTTTTGGTCGGCCCCAAAGCCAAAAGAGAAGAACTCTCCACAAGACTTGGGAACCTGAATCCCTCGATCAAATCAGAAGTAACAAGCCTGGGTGTTATCTTAGATTCTGATCTAAGTTTTAATTCCCATATAAACAAGGTGACCAGAACAGCATTCTTTCATCTTAGAAATATTGCCAAGGTGTGGCCCTTCCTAACCCAGAAAGATGCTGAAAAGCTAACTCATGTGTTTGTTACAAGTAGACTGGACTACTGCAACGCCCTTTTTACCGGCCTCCCAAAAAAGTCTATTGAGAGGCTTCAGCTTATCCTAAACTCTGCAGCTAGGCTTTTAACAAAAACAAGGAAGCGAGAGCATATCACTCCAGTTTTAGCTGCATTGCACTGGCTCCCAGTGTCCTTTAGAATTGATTTTAAAGTTCTTTTACTTGTATACAAAGCTCTTAATGGCTTAGGACCGGCCTACATTACAGAATCCCTGCTGTTCTACATTCCATCAAGAGCCCTCAGGTCTTCTACTGCTGGTTTGTTAGAAGTACAAAACCCCACTCAAAAGAAGATTGGGGATGCAGCCTTTTTTAACTATGCTCCTAAACTGTGGAACACCCTCCCAAAGAATATTAGAGAGGTAGGCTCTGTAAGCATTTTCAAACAACTGCTAAAAACGTATTTTTTCAGCTTAGCTTTTAAATAGCCTTCATTTTAACTGTTTCTGTTCAGGATCCCAACAGAGCTGACATGGGCAAGTACGAATTTTCATTGGTCTTGTCCGGGTAATGCTTACTTGCACGAGTGAACACTATATGTGGGGGGGACAGAGCTTTACCCTGTATGATTCTCATCCATCTGTGGATGGTGAGGTTTTTGACCAAGAGGAGAATCTATGATTCTCGTCTGCCTTAGGCAGTGAGATCTGACGTAAATATCAGATCAAGAGTAGAATCAGGAAGGACAGGGGAAAAGAAAATTAAAGAAAAACATATGGGTTCACTCACAATGTGCATCTAAAAGTGGGAGTATTTGTTGTGTTCTTTTATCTTTCTATTCTACTTGATTTGATTCTTTTAATGTAGTGTTTCTCAACAGGGGCGGTACCGCCCCCCAGGGGGCGTTCAGAGAACGTCGGGGGGCGCTGGAAGCAATATTTTTGAAAGGGGGGCGTTGAGGTGTTCTTGGGGGGCATTTGTTTAAGGCGAGTTTACACCAAAGATTCACGACGAGACGAGTTGAAACTTGCAACTACTTGCAAAAGAATGTGGTCTGCAACATTCTAAAACCTGCCAGTTTACACCAATGAGACTAGACGAGACGAGACGGTGTATCGTTTCCATACTCTTTACTTCAGTGTTTCTGTCAGCTTTCTGTAGCGCAGCTTCATGCTGTCTTCATGGGAACGGGACGTCAGAGTATCATCTATAAAATTTCACCAACATGGCGTTTACTGTGTCAACTCAGGAAAATGGGCGCTCTCTTCCTTGGTATTCCCCGTGGAGGAAATTAAGAGTTTCTTCCTCTTGAAAGCATTCATTTCTCCCGAGGATAACGCTGTGTTAGCGCCGTGGTTACAAATTTACAAGAGGGATATTCCGCTGTCGGACTTCCCGTGGAAGCAACTTAGCGTCTAGCATCCAGACACACACTATAACACTATTCAATTCAAGTGGCTTTATTGGCATGACTGCATACAACGTTGCCAAATCATATTAACACAAACTATACAATCATAATGAACATAAATAAACAATTTTCTAAAACAATATTCTAAAACCAGACACTTGCCACCTGACAAGCTGAGTCACAACAACGCCATCAGCCGGCTTGATTCCAGCTGAGACGGGGGAGTTTACACCGCTGCAACTTTTCTCTGCAGCATTTCGTGTAGTCGTGAACTTTAAAGTCTTCTAACCCTCTACACCCCATAGCACCCGAGAGCACCCGTTCTATAGTTCACTATAGAGAGCCTAAGTCCCTCCCCTTCCGGTGGACCACCATGGGACCTTATTTCGGAAAAAATATGTACGGTAGTCAACGGCGAGAGACAAATAATTGTTTGATCTCGTTTGAATTGTGCCATGAATTACACATATGATGTTTTGTCAATTTAAAAGATAAAGTCAAGAAAGTCGCAGTTTGTCGTAAAAGTGTTGAAGTATAAGACTGTGAAAATACGTAATTAGAAAGACTACACACCCAAAAGTCGCGTAAGTGACGTCATAACTTTCTCTCTCCACAAGCTACCCAGAGCCGCTGAAGCTAAGTCCCTCTCAGATAGCAGTAGTATTATACACAACCTGGAAGGTAGACAGTAAGAACGGATTTAAACTGGTTTAGGATAGTTTTAGTACAGTGGGGGCTAACGTTAACACGATGCCCGTGTGTTTCGTATGTTTCGTTCCATGTTGGTGTTGGTGACGTATATTGTGCGAGACGAGAGATGTAGTTCACTGAGCGATTTCACACAAAACTTAACGTTACTTTACTGTTTTACAGCAAACTGCGACTTTCTTGACTTGCAAAATTATATTATTAACAAGAGAGAAAGTTATGACGTCACTTACGTGACTTTTGGGTGTGTAGTCTTTCTAATTACGTATTTTCACAGTCTATAACTTCAACAGTTTTACAACAAACTGCGACTTTCTTGACTTGGAAAATTATCTTTTAAATTGACAAAACATCATATGTGTAATTCATGGCACAATTCAAATGGGATCAAATTGTGTTTGTAGTTTTAATTTGCGATTAAATGTAAATAGCGCAAAAAGTAAAAGTCGGATCAAAAAGTTGAATGCAAGCATAAATCTACGTAACATATGCTACAAGATGCAACTTGAACGGAGTTTCTAGTGCAAACGGTGTGGGAGGAGATAGTGCACCAATTTAGGGGGGGAATTTTTTTTTGCAGAATAAGAAGCGGAATAAATAATGACAATTTCTATAGTGTGCTTGCTTGCAGCAAGCCAACTAAATATAGGAGATAATGATGTAAATATTGGACTTTTGGCCCAATGCAAAACACCTGGATTATGCTGCATGAGCTATTTGGAAACATTTGATTTACATTTTTTATATTTTTTTGTTTTTGCTGTAAAAACATGGCCCTGTTAACTTAGAATGCTGACTACGAGGACTAACTTGCTGTGTGTTTGGTGTCTTGCGAACTTCAATGGAGTTTTGACTGACGTGGGTGAGCAGTTAATGACTGAATTTTCAAATTGAGGCATGTCCACCTTGACGTTACGTGGATTCTGACTTTGATTTAAGCCAATTTCTGTGTTTTTTACTGTATTTATTTATTACTAATAAAAGCCAAAGACATCAAATTGAGTCACAAAAAGTTGAAGGAAATGATTTAGATTGTTTGCATTACCAGTCGCACAACCTGGACACCCTGGATGCACGGAAGGTGCCAAGAAATCATTTAAATGCGCTGAGTTTGACAGATACCCAGTGCACCCAACAATTGTGTATTGATATGGCCTCAGTTGCTGAGCTGTGCCACTTGGACTCAGTGTATTCTTGCATATCTCAGACTCAGTGTTTAGTGCTTAGTGTTAGGGTTAGGCTTCCACCATACCAATGGGAATGACAAAGAAGCCAATGTTTTGAATATAATCGTGCCCAAAATGGAGGTATGCCCAGAATCCTCAACGTGCACAACAAATAGTCCAAGTCTGAATAAGAACAGCTCAAATGTTTGTGTCTCAATCGGCGTGAAGGCTGGTTCATGCTTCTTATGTGGCTAGATATGTGGGAGCTGCAGACTAGTTCTCTGTATACCTTGGAGTTCATGCTTTTTGCGCTTCTAATGACTGTGTGCCTGGAAAAAAAGTGTGCAAAAGTGTGAAAATTTAGCTATCCACATCCCCCAACAAGAAAAAATAACCTGTCCTGGATGGAGGTGCTGTCTGCATTGTTTCAAACAACCTCTTGCATGACTCCAATGTGCCCAGTTGTTTTGGCTGCAAATAATGTCATTTTGACTGCACTCCATCACGTGCGTTTCCATGTGATGCATGAACCGGCCTTAAGACCCATGTAAATTTATGCAGTTTGAATCGGGCCCTCAGCTTTTATCAGGGGCGGATTGGGCCGTTGTTCTGCATGGGTCGGTAGGATAAAATAAAATAAAAATAAAATAAAGCACTGTAAGGCACTGTAAAGTGATACATGAGAATCCATGGTGCACCAAGCGATCTATGTCACATATGGTAGAGCCTGGTACAATTACAATTTAGGCATTTAGCAAACACTCTTATCCAGAGCAACAACAAGTGCAACAGTAAAATAAGTGAACATTCCTCAAGCATCAATACGGTAAGGAGCCAGATAGTTCAGAGTGCTATGAAAACAAAAGGTGCCATAACATTCATCAAAGAAAGTAAAGTAAGAACATCCCTTCTACCAGCAGTTATGCTAAGTCGATAAGCAAGTGTAAGTATAATAACATAAAGACAGTAACAACAACAACAAAAAGTGTGTTACTAGTGTGTGATTGCGGGATATGCAGGATACGAACCCTGGTTTGGGTAAGGGGTCGGGTTGGGGGAGGGCTGGTCAGGATACGAACTCTGGTTTGGGTAAGCGGGAGTTACAGTAGTCAAGCCTGGACATGACAAGAGCTTGGACCAGGAGCTGCGCAGACTCCTTGGTGAGGCAGGGTCTCATCTGACGGATATTGTAAAGAGCAAATTTGCAGGATTGAGTAGTGGCTGCAATGTGGGACTCGTAGCTGGTTGTAGAGGATAGCACCAAGGTTTTTGGTGGGTGGGGTAGATTTGTTTTTGTCAATGGTAGTGGAGAGATCTTGTAGGGGACAGGATTTCCCAGGGAAGAGGAGCAGCTCAGTCTTGTCGAGATTGAGCTTGAGGTGATGGGAGGACATCCACATGGAGATGTCAGTCAGGCATGCAGAGGTGCGTTCTTTAACCTGTGTCAAGGAGCAGGTGGTGGTTGACTGTGTCAAACGCAGCAGACAGGTCAAGCAGGATGAGGACCAAGGATAGGGAGGCAGACTGCTTGAGTAGAGTGCTTGTGACGCAGTGAGGTGTGCAGTCTCACTCCAGTGTGCTGGCTTCAATCCTGACTGATTGGGGTCCAGCAGGTTGTTCTGTGATAGGTAGAGGTCACCACCCAATCAAGACATAAAATAAAAAAAACAGTGTCTCTACCACTGGCAGTATTTGTCACAGCGTCTGTCTGGTCCAAGCCTCCTACGCCTTGAGCGCGTGCACGTCCCCGCTCCCAGGTCCAATCTTCTGTGGACAACGGCTGAGCGGTGGGTGCTCCGCCGGTGACGTAGCTTTCGGGCGGCTTCTCAAACTCTGTGTTCCTCGGTGGCGATGGCGGAGGTCCGTGACTCACACGCCAATGAGTCAGAAAAGGACCATCCCTTTTTTGACGGATTAGAGAGCGTTTTTCCCATCCCCGCTCCAAGAGCTGCCTCTTTCTCCGACATCAACTCCTCCATGACATCTGACGGGTTAGGGTGGGTGATAACATGACATTCAAATGAAGAAATGTATAAGTGAGCGGTGTGAGGAAGAAGGAATTTCCACTTTGTGGAAATTAGCAAACCTGTGCCACCACCTCGGCCCGAGAGCCTAGGTGAGTGGCTGAAGGTGTATGCTTTGGAAAGGGCAGCAAGCAAGTGTAGCTGTGTTTTCTCAGTGAGAGCAAGGAAATGCAGAGAATGGAGGGAGGGATAAGCTGAGGTGAACTCAGCTTTCTGGACTGCTGGCTGACAGTTCCATAGCTCCCCTCCACACTGATCTGGATACAGGGAAACCTAGGTGGATAGACAAGTAAGTACAGGTACAAGTAAGAATAACTATTTCAAACAGCTATAGCACAGGATTTGATCCTTATTTTTTCCCAGTGAGGTTTTTGTGCAGTTTTTCCTTGTCCTCAGTTGAGGGTCTAAGGTTGGGGGGTGGTGTTTTCATTTATTGTTTTCATAATGTGGGCATTGAGAAGCCCTTTGTGACTGTAACAGTGATTAGGGCTACACAACTAAAGTTGACTTGACTTGACAGGATCCTTGACAGGAAGTTAATTGCATAAAATGTGAGGAAATAAGATTGATTTGAAGGTATTTTTTATTAAATTTATGTTACAGGTAATAGTTTTTTTACAGTGATTTTGGGGCTTTTTTCTTTGCATTTGAGCATGACACATAGTTAAGGCGTTTAAGGCACACTGGTTGGGAACCACTAAACCAGAGTAATCATACATGTTCAATCAACATGATCAGCAATATTTAAAAGGGGTAGATCAACCAAAAACTATAAACAAGGGATAAAACAACAAAAACACTTTCTGTTGCTTGTTTTCAGGTGTGGATGGATGCTGGGAGCCAGATATTATTCTCCTATACTGTATGCACAGGTTGTTTGGCATCTTTGGGAAGCTACAACAAATACAACAACAACTGCTACAAGTAAGTAAAAATAAATATTTGCCTGTCTCCTTTATTTATTATTCTGTTGTTCACATGACTTGGGATACATATTAATCTTTTTCAATTACAGAGACACATTTGCCCTCTGTCTGTTGAATAGTTTAACCAGCTTTGTAGCTGGCTTTGCAGTCTTCTCTGTCCTTGGCTTCATGGCGTATGAGTTGGGTGTAGACATCTCAGAAGTGGCTGAATCAGGTATTGGATAATGCAACATTATGGCCTACATGAGCTTTACTGTATTACATTGTTTCTTATACATACTGTTTTTGGAGTCAACGTGAAACGCCCAGCCCTGTTGAATAGAGTTGAAACGTTCGGTTCCGGAAGAGTTTTTGACCAGCCATTGGGATTTTTAACTTCAGCGATAGCTGCCATATTACACAACAGAGAACCCCTTCAGTCTCCGAGATCAGAAAATGATAGTAAAGGATGCTGTAATGATCCTCGGTTATAAATGTTTCAACCTCGTTAGTGACGCTTCCGTGTTTAAAACGGCACCAAACACTACAGTATCCATGATCCTTAGAGGGAGTTACTATGGTGACAGCACAACAAACTCGCAACATCGATTTGGTAGGTGTGTCAAGCACATAGCGGTAGAATTGTAGAATTAGTATTCATGTTTTTTGCCGAATGTAAATCTTATAGTGTGATGTTGCTATAGAGATGACAGCTGTGTAGTGCTGTAGCGCACCAGCGAGCTAACCGGCAGTTCTCTGATACCTGTTGTGATAAGTCGTTGATTAAACTTACCTAATGAGTCTGATCCACCGCTGCTTCACTGACTGAGATGATGGAAAGCGGTAGAAAGAAGTGCAGTTGTCTTGACCAATAGTTGCAGCCAGGTACAAAACACTGGACCATGTTCTTCTTGTCTTAACATTGTAACCCTTTACAGTCCATGGTTGTAGCGTTAGGTCTATCTTGTATGACTAGCTCTAGATATAGTTTGTCTCTCCCACATGACAAGACAACGGAGCGAGCTCTGTAATTGGGGGACTTCGATGGCGCAATTCTCTCTGGGATGAGTAGTTTCTTCACCCTCTAACACCCAGATGTACACAGTCTTGAACCTTAGCCTTTTTTTCCAACTACGCTAGTTTTCCCGACGCAGCTGCTATTCGTTTGAGCTAATGGCTCACTCCATAGTGCAGGGATCATCAATTAGCGGCCTGCGGGCCAGATCCGGCCCGCCAGCAATTTTTCTCTGGCCCCACTCCATCCTCCCCAACACCAAATAAGAACTAGAGGGGCACTCGGAGAGCGCAGACCTCCGCCAAGGTTTGTGCTATTATTGCTTGTTCGTGAGTCGGATCCGGATCCACTCTAAAATTTTATGGGTTCTTCCTTGGCCCATGCTACACCCTTCCACGAAGTTTCATGAAAATCGGGTCAGTAGTTTTTCCGTAATCCTGCTAACAGACAAACAAACAGACAAACACACAGACAAACAAACAAACGGCACCGAAAACATAACCTCCTTGGCGGAGGTAATTACAATAAAAATGTTCCCAGGTTTTCCCATACATAGACAACTTTGTGGCGGCCCGCCACAATATCAGCACTGACTGGCACAATGTTTTTTTTTTCCACAATTTAATTGTAGAGCTGCGTGTAGCGCACTAATTCGCTCAGCCCTACTTGCTCCGCGCTCTCTCTCTCTCGCTCTCTTTCTCTCACTCTCTTTCTCTCTCTCTCTCTCTCTCTCTCTCTCTGTCGCTTGGTCACTGTCTCTCTCTCTCGCGCTCACGCTCGCGCTCGCGCTCTCACTGGACCCGTCTGTTTGCCTCCCATTACACACGTGGGCGTGAGGGATCTTTTTTTTCCATGCCAAGAAGACGGCCGGCTGAATTCCCGAAAAGAAGAACTAACAGTTAACGTTACTTGGAATACAGCTGAGTTTCCGAGATCAGCACGCTGTAGCCTATATAGCTGCTAGTCAGTATCCACTGAGTGGACTGATAACATTAATATTAACTTTTTAATTCTGACTCTGAATGTTTGCTCCCTCAATCCAGATTAATATTGAAAAGTATTTTCAGAGAAGGAAAAGGACTCCTCCTGAGGAGGAGCAGGACAGTCTGGACCAGAGGAGCTGCTGAGCAGTAAAACAGAGTAGATAATAATGTCAAAGGCTGTAATTTAACAATGTAAAGATACAGGTGAAACTGACAGCACAGAGAGATGTAGCAGGGCAGAGGGGCAGAAAAGCAGATTTCTCTGTAAAAGGGGCCTCATTTCTATTCTTCTGTACCTTGAAGACAAAAGCAAGCAACAAACAGAACAGTGTAGCACTGTTTATATTTTTAAGTTATGTTATCTTTGACACAAAGTACTAGAAAGGGAGCATTTTAGATATATACAGGTTAGTTATTTGTTTGAAGGAAGGAACTATTTAAAATGGAGTACATTAGATAATTTTTCAGTCATCCAGGTAATGGGATCCTTTATTGATAATAGCCTATACATTGACAATATAAGAGAATACAAGAACAAAAAGCCAGCCAGTGCTATTTAATAACAAAGGAATAGACTGCAGAGATGATGCACAAAGACACACATGGGCTGCCTGTGATAGGCTTTTTACTCCCAGTCCCAACCATTTGGCTTTGTTAAGACAGAAGAATAAACCATGCTTAATTTCAACATAACCTTGCAGCTTTATTTACTTATTTGCCGATTGTCTTTCTTTTTTGGTTTTGGAAATAGAACACCACCCTTGGCCTGGCCCAAAGAGTATTTGCCTTGTGGGAATTTGGCCCCAGGTGAAATCTATTTGATGACCCCTGCCGTAGCGGTTCAGGTCATTCAACTGTTACAACACTCTGAATGGCGTGTCACGTGACCATGTTTATGCGAAAAATGAATGGGTTTTTTTGCTTCCGGAACCGAGAAATGGCCACGCCCATGTCTTCATGTCTCAACTCTATGGGTCTGTCCGTTACAAGCAGAGGTGGGGAATCGAGTCACATGACTTGGACTGCATGAAGAGAATACTTGAGACTTGATTTGGGTTCTGGTAAGATGGGACTTGAGTTTGACTTGTACGTTGAAGCTTTTTAAAGTCTTGACAAAAGATCTTGTTGTAGACAGGTGACAGGTGATGCAGGAGACAGGAAGGTGAGTAGGCAGACATGAACAACTGGAGCATAGACTGGTCCCAGTCCAGTTCAGAGAGGGAACGGGGAGTGGAAAACAAGACCAAGACCGACAACACAGAGCAAGAGAGAAAAAGAAAGATAGAGAGAAAGAGCTCAAAGAGATGAGCCGGCTGGATTCCTGACAGATTCCAAGTTTGAAGGGTTTCAGTGCTGCTCCTGCAGTTCTCTTCAGATGGATTCGCCTTGTACAGTTCTGGTATAAGGATATTCAAAAATGAAGCCTCACCAGCCCTGCAAAAATTTCTGAAAAATTGTGTTACCAAAGGAGAGAGACAGTCCATTCCCTTTAGTGTTGATTTTTTTTATTAAGACAAGAGGAAGGCTTAGATGACAGAGTCAGGGAGAAGATTTTGGCAGGACCTGTCCTGGGCCAGCAGGGGTACATAGTGCCAGAATCAAGGGTCTTAACTACACCATTTCTGGGCCCAAGCCCAGCAGGTTTTATGTTATTACTCTTGTGATTACATGGAATTAGTATACAATATAGGTACAGTATGACCCATAACGTCTAATCTAACATACTATATTTTGGCATTTGGTATGGACCACTTACAGGCCCTGGCCTGGCATTCATTGCCTACCCTCGGGCAGTAGCCATGATGCCTTTGCCCCAACTCTGGGCTACATTCTTCTTCATTATGATTATCTTCCTTGGACTTGACAGTCAGGTAAGGTGTTACCATTAAATTGTGCTAAATAAATGTACATAGGATGTAAATTTCACATTCCCATTGAAGCCCTTCAGTTATTTTTTTATTTGAAAAGTAAAAGCACTCATTTTTTACCCATAGTTTGTGTATCTGGAAGGCCTGGTCACATCCATATCAGACATGTATCCATCCTTCTTTTTCACTGGTCATCGACGTAAACTACTTCTGCTGGTCATCTGTGTTGTATGCTTCCTTGTCGGCCTGTTCATGGTCACTGAGGTGGGAATCCATTTGTTTATCCTGTATAATTAAAACTGTTAAAAAATAACCTCTATCTGTATTCATATCCCTTGGTCTATGGTTCCCTCTGTCTACCTGTCTACCTGTCTCTCTGTCAAATGTGTTTTGCCGTTTGACAGCTTTGCCTGTTGTGGAATGGCAAGTGTTTTTGGCACTAGTATCTAATGCAGGCAGAATAATGTCTCCATACGATATATACACTTTACCAGATAAGATTTGTTATTTCAAAGGAACTGTCTCTTCACTCTCTATTTTTTTCTTTATCTTCTTCTCTTTCTCTCTTATGTACTGTAGGGTGGAGTTTATCTATTTCAGCTGTTTGACTACTATGCTTGCAGTGGAATGCCACTAATGTTTTTTGCCATTTTGGAGACCATTTGTATGGGATGGATATATGGTGAGTTATAGAATGTTTTATTCAAAGACAGTTACCATCCATAGCAATAATAAATCTGCATTAGTTATGCATTTAGTAATCAAGTATAATACAAGGCCATTAATAACAGATAGCCTCTGATGCAGATAGCCTTTATGTGGGCATCCAGATCCATTTCACAAGAGAGTTGCATTACAATACAGTTACAATATAGATATGACAGATGTTATTAATGTTTATGCAACATCATTAGAGGATAGTTCTGGTTATTTTCAACCTGGACCTTATTTTCCTAGTTTTTGCCATCATGACGATTAATTGTGTTCAAAATTTCATCACTTCACTGTAGAGCTTTACGCACCTCCAGTTCGCCAGGAGTGAACTGGATTCAGCTTTCAGCCAAAGCGGACATTTTTTCAACTCTGAAAGCAGGCGAGGTGCCCATGGCGCTGAGCGCTGAAAAGAGATCAGGTCCATGTATTGGGTCAGGAGTGCTGAAAGCGCTACCTTGTCATAGAAAACAACAATGAAAAAACACTAGTGCCTAAAAGACAGGTGCGCTGTGGACACAGCCCCTAAGACCTTAACTGGAGTATGGCCAGTAGCCGAGTTACTCTGTGCATGTAAACATAGTCATTGGTAGCCCAAGTCCATTCCTGTGTTCTGAGGAAACTCCCTACCTGTAAGTCTAGTTCTTAAGCAAAGAACTTTGAAAACAAAATTAAATTCAAGCCATGCTAAAGAATTCATAACTTAGTCATTTCAGGGGGAGTAAATGGACTGCATTTATATAGCGCTTTTCTAGTCTACCGACCACTCAAAGTGCTTTACAACAATGCCTACATTCACACACACATTCATACACTGATGGCGGCAAGCTACCACGCAGGGTGCTGGCGCAACCATCGGGAGCAATTTGGGGTTCAGTATCTTGCCCAAGGACACTTCGACATGCGGACTGGAGGAGCCGGGGATCGAACCACCGACCTTCAGATTAATGGACAACCCGCTCTACCTCCTGAGCCACAGCCGCCCCACAGTAATCCTTGCTCAATCTAAATCATATTCATGCAGTTGGCTCTTATGAAATATTAAATAGTTATTAATTTGTATTGACATGACCCTGTAAAGGGAAGTTTTGAACCATGATACACCAGGCTACTTTTTGGCAAATGTGATTGTGCCCAAGGAGTTGCCTCAATGTTGTTGCTTTAATCAGAACTTTTTATTGCCAGGATGCTTTTGAATAGATATTTGACCATGTGACTCCCTTTCTTGCCTGCTGGAATGTTGCCCATCTGCATTGCCCAAACATTTCCTATTGTATCACCATCCTTACATGCTAGTATAGATTATTGAAAACAAAGTACATGAGTTCACGCTTTGAAGGATATGGTATAACATAACATGAATGTCTGTCTCAAAGGTGCTGACCGTTATTATTCTAATGTTATGGACATGATTGGCTACCGCCCATGGCCTTATATGAAATATTGTTGGAAGTACATCACACCGTCTCTCTGCACGGTAAGTAAATGTAGTTTATAATTATTTCTCTAAGCCTATGTAAGACACTGGAAAGATAATGAAGTTGTACATTGTACTGTAACAATATAGAATTCAAAGAAAAAATGAATGAGTTGTTATGGATCTGTATATATGTACATATGTATGAAAATATGAATGTATAGATACAGGCCCATAATTACACTTTCAATATGGCTTTGAATGTTTTATCATTTTCCATATCATATTCCATTAGTAAGTAAACAAAAAATGCTTTTCATTTATGTTCTCTGTCTCTTTCTTGTTCATAGGGCATACTGCTTTTCTCTCTGGTCAAGTTCACCCCTCTGAAATACAACACCACCTATCAATACCCCTGGTGGGGCTACGCCATTGGGATATGTCTTGCTCTCTCTTCAGCTCTCCTGGTTCCTCTGTGGTTTCTCTACAGTATCACTGTAACCTCAGGAACACTGAGACAGGTAGTCTACATATTACACATCTTACACACATTAGCTATTAGCACAGAAAGTGGGTTCTAATCAGCTCTTGGATGTGGTGGAAAACAGTA